>NW_019416269.1:905368-922375 GCF_000390285.2 Anoplophora glabripennis | reverse complement strand
GTGCACCTCCCCATTATGCAACACCTGTCCGTGCTTATTTAGATGAGCTGTTCCCGAATCGTTGGATAGGGAGAAGGGGGCCGATTGAGTGGCCAGCCAGATCGCCTGATTTGACACCCCTAGATTATTTCTTGTGGGGATACTTAAAAAGCAAAGTATACGTTACTAGACCGGTTAATTTAGAAGATTTAAAAGCAAGAATTCGTCACGAGATACATCGTATACCTCCTGAAGTTATTGATAATGTCCAAAAAGAATTTATTAATCGTCTTGGCTACTGTCAGGCAGCCAACGGTGCACAATTTGAACATTTAATTTAGTCGATTTTTACATAATCATTATCATTTTCAGTATTGTGAAAATTAAATTTTAAAATCTTCAAACATTATTTTCTTGAAATTTTTGTTATGTAACACCATAATTTTTCATGATCTGTGTATGTAGAATGACACGCTCTTTCAAATGGCATGGTCAAAATTGGGGGTTACTATTTAAAAAAATTGTCGATGACGTCATATCTCGAACAACGATGACGTCACAAATATGGGTCGTATGTCAAAAAGTGCCTTTTTTAAAAACAAAATCGACGTGCCAGGGGATTTTTTCGAAAACTTCTCAATTTAAAAAAAATGAATTTATTCCTTACCTTTTGAAAGCACTGTATATATGTATATACGAGAATACAATTTAAATTGTAAGCTAAGATGTAATTTTAATTAGATACGAATAATACTTAATAGAAATTAGCATACAAATGACAGCAATAAGATAAGCGGAAGAGTCAATTATTTTATTTTCGTCCAAATCATACTTTACCGCTAAATTAATAATACCTGTAGGTGCTTAATTGTAATTTAATGCAACGGCATTGGAAGTTTCAAAGCCAAATATCTCGAAAACGGTGTGTAATAGTTACTTTAATAAAGTAAGTTTTTTTGTGTAAAAAAAGTTGAAAAATAAGAATTTTTTACCAAAGATGAGATACCTTAAAGTATAAAAAAGTGATGTCGTTTTTAACACATTCAATCTACTGCAGCTAGCGCCCTCTATGAACTTTAACCAAAATGTGAACAGATTTCAATTCCTCTACTCAAAGAAATCCCTTTTCCACCTTTTTTTGGGGTTTTTTGCTTTTTTTAGGAATTAATTTAAAAAAAAATGAAATAATATTTTAAGTTTAACATCCTGTATTTCTTTAACTATCAACTTTTGGACTAAGATAAGTTCAGCTAAATCGCAATATTATTGCTTGGGGAATCTACCCATGAGTTTTGGTCCATTACCTCGGGACCACCCTGTATTGTCCACTGATAAAGGAACATTTATTCTATGACTTAGCAGCTTCGTAGATAGTTGTCACCAACCAGTTACTTTAAAGACAGTGCGGCGAGATCAGTACCAAAAATATTATTGGACCTACTGAACTACCAAAAAATCATTCTCCACTTTGGTGAATAATTTGGTTTATGGGTAGTACCCGTCACTGGTGGCTAGACACTTTATTGTCGCTCTGGTAGTTGCATTTACGTTGAGGCGACGGTAAGTGCTACTTATGATTTCAACCGACAGAAACTGCAGAATATTTTTTGCTAAATACCTTTGCAATATTGGATAGGTTCTTCACTGAAGATGTACCACCAAAAGAGGAATCCTTCTACTGCAGAGAATAATAATATACCACCTCTCTGCCACACTATCTTGGACTCGTAAAATACATTCATAATAATATGGAATTTCTAGAAATTATGTTATGTTTCACGTTATCTACCAACGCCAGCATCTAAAGTTCAACTTGCCCAAACTTCCTAGAGTATTGCACTTCCAACTTTTGTCCCTGTTTAAGATATTTATATTCGAGTTTACGCAGTGAGAGCAATTTGACGTGACGACACTACCGGATCGATGCCGTTAATACCAATCCGATCCGTCATTATCTCAGTTTCACTGGTGACCCTCTTACCGAACTGCTCCATCGCATCGGCGTCGGCGTCCGGCTTAGAAGAACAAAAGATCCGAACGAGAAGTATTTTGTCGGCAGCGGGAACACTTTATCTAGCCGGCTCACGGCAGCTGGGCCCCGACGACGATTTGTCTTGCTTCCACCAGCCATCTCGGCTCCGCCATCGCCGAACAGGCCGAACATCACCTGAGCAATTTGTAAATTTGATTACATCGCTTCTGGAGTCGTCCATAAATCCTACTGTTATGTACAAATGTAATTGCGTGCGTAACTGCCCCACAAAGCAGTCTTTGTTGGCTTAATCGAATCAAGGAGGTATAAAATTGGAATGGATTCACCAAGCTTCAAAAATGGTTTGAAGAAGAGTTTACTTAATGAAGTCTTAAATCTAATTATGGGCATAAATGCCTATCGAACTTGACTCACGTTGTATGTCCAATAACTGCAGAGATTTCTTTGAACATTTAAAAAGTTAACCCGCTGGTTTGGTGAATATAAATGAAAACAATTGCAAGCAATTTTGAATTTACATATTATCAGTACTATTGAAACTTAATCGACAATTAAATTTTATGAACCTCTGTGGAACAAAACAATAACATGTTTTTGTGAGAACTACTGGTAGTACTGCAATATCTTGAGGTACTACCAATTTATACCACCAGACTCTCATGTTCATTCTAACATCCATTTCAGAATCTTACACTAGTGTGTGCAGATTCTCCATAGTTTGTGCTATAAAGCTTCACATTTGCATAGAATATGACTGGCTGTTCAAGTTGCCTTATTGCAAAGTCTGCATTTTAGATTTCCAAAATACAACAAAATACCCAATTCTTGATGGTTGATTGATAAAAATCTTCTGAGTTTCTTTGCTTGGTTTGCTTCGCATTATGATTTTTCACACTCAGAACAGTTTTTTCGTAACCCTCAACATTTTAATGTTCCTCACTCATATCGGATTATGGTAATTTTATGAAAGAAATTGACCAACGTTAACTTATGGAGCTGTTGTATGGTGGTCAATGGCGCTACACGTTAAAGTGGGAATGTATTCAAAAGCTAGCTGGTCCTAGGGACCTACAGTTACAGCATGGGATTACACTTACATCACTACCAAAATCAAGGAGAAGTTAGATCTACAATATAGTCTACGAAAAGGACACCCACTAATTGTCCGGAGGTAATTTTAGTAATACCAAAAAAGAAAGAACTGGGAGGGGGTGTCTTTTAAAGCCAAGCTAATCTGGTGTAAGAACGGCTCGAAGACAGAAGCAAGAATACTGACCTGGAATAAATGAAGCTAAGGAGACAGTTTTTCTGTTCCTTGGTTTGGGAGTGCGCACCAGTCTTCCTAGGAGGAAGTAGTAGTCATTGAATAGTATGCAATAAGGACGAATATTAAAAACCAACCAACCAATTGCTATTTTTTCCTCTGACATTCAAGCAATGTTAAAGCTTCTACTAGATTGAATTCAGGCTGATACGGAGTTGTTGGGAAAGACAAGGCGACATCGGAACAACGAGAAGACTGATGCATGACTTCCCTCTACAAGGGCCCCAAACATGTTATGCATTGATAGTTATGATACTCATAAAAGATGGGTGAAAGATAAAGTCTAAAAATGGTGACAAAAAAATAAAAAGACTATTTACTACTAACTAAACTACTAAATCACAGATCAAGTCTCACTCCGGAAACATCTAACACTGGCCTGATAGGAGACAGTCTATGTAGATTCTGCCAGGAGGAAGAGGAGCACATAAATTGTGTGTGTGAGGATTTAGCAAGAGTGCGCTGTCTTTTGTTTTTAAGAAACTACTGTCAAAGCTGTGAACGTAATTAGAAGATGATCAACTCTGAGATTAAAGAGATCCACAACAAATTCCTAGTTTATCGCAGTGTTCGTTCCATGCATTTGCAATCTACAGCGTATAATCTATCAGAGCTTTCAATTCTTCCTGTAATTTTCTCATTTACGTGTAACTTTTGAACAACATATTTGGGAAGAACTCCAGTTTTGGTAATAATAACCATGATTTTTTGTCTTGGGTTATAAAAACTGTTTAGACTTGAATACACAAAACCCAGAACACAATTATTATGGGTTGGAAAAATGATTAAGTTTACTTTTCATGCAGTACAGACTTTGTTTCAAGTGACTATCAACACGTGTTTGGACTAAGATTTATGAAGGGCAATAAATTATTTAATTTTAATAGTTGTAACGAGAAATTGTTTATCAACCAAATAATTAATTTCAATATGGAAACTATACCCATTTTAAAAAGGGGATAGCGACATTGAAACATGTTCCAACTAAATATTTCATGAGATAAAATCGAAACGTTTGATGTTATGAACTACTTTATTTTCTTTTAAATCTGCAACGAAACGATTTAAATATGAAGTGAATCGTCAAAATGCCAGAATGAAACATCGCAAACAAATGGGCATAGCTATTAACAAAACTGATGGTTTTTGAATGAAACATCCTGGATATATTTAGAACAAAAGACGAATATAATATTTTTAAGGTTGATGGGTATATTCTTAATGACCAAGATATCGTTTTTTTTTTTTGGTTAAATTAGGCCAGTCTTGGTTTAACATAACTTTTGTGGTACAACTTTTCATGAAATGTCTATTCTTCTTCTATAAGGGGTGTCTTTTTTAGCACCTTCTTTTACATATCTAGTCTTAGCCTTGATTAGAGAAAAACCTCTGTGTTGCAATGACAATAATACTGAAATAGACACATTCTAAAATTAGCAATGTATATACAAAATGTTATAAAAAATGGTGGGACATAAAAGTGTATCTCTTAAAACAATACCAATTTTGTTAACCTAGTTGGAACTTCCTTAAGTTCATTATAAAATCTTACATTTATTTTTTCTCTTAAATAACGCATTGGCGACTATTAATATCTACTGCATCATGAGTTGTTTTTTTAATTTTATGAAAATAAAAATTTGTAGGATTTTTAATAATTTACAACGTAAGTCATATTTCAAGATAACGCCATAAGACAACCTATAATATCGATCATATTGGAAGTATGGAAGAATAATTGTAAATAAAATGGACTGACAATAATTGACACTAATTTAGTAATCAGAATTATCCTATTTCTATCTAGGTCCTAGACCAAATTTGTTTTTGTTTATTGTTGATCCATGGAAGTGAAAATGTAGTGCCTACAAAAAAATGCAATTAAGAAATTAAACGCTTGAAAATAACATTAAAGATTACGTTTACAACAAAATAAATGATATAGATTAGGTACTTCCATTTTTTCCCACAAGAAAGAATATTCCATATTTCGCCCGAAACCAATTTCACAACAAAACTCTGCTTTCCCGAGCGCCCCTTAAAAAGTTACTTGCCGAATCGCAGACAGAGGGAAATTATCCGACTCCGACGAAATAAATGTGCACCTGGAAATCAAGAGCAGCGCCGCAGAACTTCCAAAGGACGCAGTTAATACTTGCGATGAGTCACGTGTTCCATTGTAGCCGTAAGGAGCACAGATGAATGAAAATGGGAATCATAAAAATTCATGAGTGGCGTAGTAACAGTCATGAATGAGAGAGTAGGAGAGAGAAAATATGTGTGTAATATGTGGCGGGCTGCTGCTGCCGGGTTCATCGGATGGATGTAAATAAAATGTTTCAGTTTCAACAGGTTGCCGGTCGGTCGGTAAATACGTCAAGTTGTGTGTGTGTGTTTTTACAACTTTAAATCGCATTAAAGGGAGCTTAGAGTCTCTCTCTCATGAAATTTATTATTAATGATCCCGGACTCGCCGGGCACAAACGAGGAAAATTGATTGTTATAATCTGTTCAACACTAGAGAACTAATTTGCCATGGAATTGAAAAGGTCTTTATTATGCAGGAGCTTGTTTAATGCTGGTTCCGGTGATTTATAATTACTGATAAATTTAATGGGGAATGAAATCAATTTGGACGATTTTACATTTCTGCTATATTTAACGATGGCTTCCAGTAAAAGGCGGTTAACACCGTTTAGGGTTGTGCAATTTTTTAAATCCATGAAGTTTTATTAGCTTTTCGTTTGAGATTTCTTTATTTAGTTTAATGTTTTAGTATAACATTTATATCATGCCACTCAATTCTAAAAACACAAATATACATTCTTACTTAATTTTTTTAAATACTTCTTGCTTATTTAGTTTGAGTGTATTTTAACAAATGCATTACTGGGGCACTTTTTAAAGACCCCTTTGATACTACCTAGTAAACGTTAATCTGTTTCATTAAACTAACTTCGATTTTCTAGCCATGTCCTGGATTTGATTGATAAGATTTTTATCATTATTCGGCTTTATCTTGTCATCTTATATTGATATGAAAATGCAATTTAATTTATTTTATTTTATTTATTTTTCTTAGCAGGTCAGTGAACTTGTCATGTGGAATTATAGCTTCTCATAAGTAAAAGAAGATAGAAATGAATTTATTAACTATTTGCAAAACAAAACAAAAGTCGAACAGTAAATGTCAAATTCTGATTTGGTATTTCAAACATTGAAATAAATACACTGTTGCATTATCCATTACTCACATTTGTCAATGTAACTCTATGAACATTTTATTGAGAAAATCTAATAACTTCAGAATGTTGTTCCTTGGATCATTTTAAACTGAAAATTTTAATGAACCAAGGACCCAAACTTAAAAACAATTAAAAATCGTGTCTGCTTTATTATTACCTAAAAATCGTTTCATAACACGGCCACAAAAATTGTTTTTCAGGTCTGGAGGTCAGACTATGTTCACTCCATGTTTTCGGAGTGGCTGAACCCGAATCTGTGATCCATTTAACCCCATCACGCCAGATTTTACCGATAACCCCATATAACGTCATAAGCTGTCAAGTCCTATTACACACAACGATACTGTAAAAGGAGCTGTGCACCTACAATAACTCTATAATCCTATACATTCAACCTCAAACGTCCTGACCCTATAACCGTATAATTCCATAACCCCATAAGCGATAACTCAAATAAATACATTACTACTCAGTAATTTGACTTTATCTCTCATCGCGGGATATATTAGGGCTCTATAAACAGAATATATTTAACCCTATAATCCCCAATCTCTAACCCCATAAAACTATAACCCTATAACCCAATAACCACGTTACGCAGTAGTTCGATTTTTTGATTCAAGAAATATAGTCTATATCGTTATTGGCTCCCAGTTTTATCATCTCCAGTCAGTCAGAATCGGCGGTTGGTCAGGGTGCGACAGCGGACCCCGCGAAATAAAGCTTCATTTTTTAATATGACGGAGAATCTACTGGAGATGATGAAACTAGAAGCCAATAACGATATAGACTATGTTCCTTGCATCAAACAATCGAAGTACTGCGTAACGTAGTTATTGGAGATATATGGGGTTATAGAGTTAAGGAGTGAGGGGGTTGGGAAACTATAGGATTAAATATATTCTGTTTATAGAGCCCTGATATATCTCGCGATGAGAGATCAAGTGAAACTACTGAGTAATGTGATTTTTGTAGTTATTGGTTATGGGGTTATGAGACTATACGTTTCTGGGGGTTAGGAGGTTTGAGATTGAATGTATAGGATTATAGAGTTATTGTGGGTGCGCAGCTCCCTTTATAGGATCGTTGTGCGTAATAGGACTTGACAGTTTGGGTTATGGGGTTATATGGGGTCATTGGTAAAACCTGACCAGATGAGATTAAATTGATCACGGATTCAGATTGAGCGACCACTGAAACCTGTTGTAGACATAGTCTCTTCTCCAGACTAGAAAAACAATTTTTTTTGTGTGGTTGTGTGAAAAACTTTAATTGTATTTAAAAAATAGTCCTTCTTTATTTTTTGTCAAAATCGATACATCGATAAATAAAAAAATACAGGGGCGGCTTGTCCTTAAAAAGACAAACTAACAGATACTTACTTTGACTATACGTTTTGATTCATTTATGGAAATTAATTTATTTTTGATATAAATTATATGTTACTAGACGCCAGCCAGGACAGGAGGAAGTCCCACGAACCGATCCAATCCGGCCGCGTTGGCGGTCTGGAATGACGGGGAAAGGGCCTACCTCTACGAGGCGTCCGGGCCTACAGCGATGAAGTGGGTAAAGAGCGATAATCCCGCTCGACCCCGCTCCATCCGAGATCATTTTCCTGCCAAGGATATTGGCGCGCGCCAATAGACTCTCAAAGTCAGAATTTCAAAATTCCAGAACACTGTTGGGAACATTTTAATCCTTTTGTACCCACACAATAGAGCTGCCCTGTATATTTCTTCTATTATTTCATATGGGATATTAAAAGCACATAAACCAGTGACAAAAATCGCGCAGAAATCATCAATAACAATTTTTTTTAAATCAGTTTTTCAATATTATTTTAACAATGAGAGCAGTTAGAATTACTTTCTTACTTTCATTCTGTATTAATAATACCACGGCTTCTTGCAATTTTATATAGATTGGAGAATAAAATCCTATCATTGGAAACATTTAAAAAAATCAAAGTTTTATTGTTAATAATTAAAACGTTAAGCAAAATTTGACTAAAATAATTCAAATAATTGTCTTTTCTCACTGATTCATGGGTCTTCAGTATGTTATATGAAATAGTAGAAAAAATATACAGGGTAAACATGTGGAAGGGGTAATAAAAAGAGAAATTTTGCCAATACTGTTCTCGAATCTTACAATTATTCTGGGTTCAAAAGTCTGTTGGTCGTAAGAGATATTTAATATTAATTTCTACAAATCGCAAAATAAGTTTCAGTGAAAACTAAAGGGTCACTATGTTTTATAGTGTATTTGGTTCCTTCATTTTATTTTTACTGTGTTGACTCTACTGTGTAATCTTATAATTCCCTTCCATTGTTTAAAAAAGATATATTTGAATCTTAAATTTAAGAAGATGAAGATATAATATAGACTACTGTTTTCCACTTCTGGTACCCCACCACCCACCACGCTACTTTACAGTTGCACAGCTCGTTTTTGCAATTAAGTTATGCTACAAGTTGAGTCTGTTTTAAAATATAGCTCCCCCACCTAAGTCACCCAGTCGCGGAAAACGGCAGCCTTTGCGCAGATAAATTACAGTTTTTAATCCCTCTATCCCTTCCAACTTCTTTCTTTTGAATAAAAATGTAATTTTTTGTGTTCTTTGTAATGTAAATATAGGCAACCCCAATACTTGATTTCTAGTCTCATTTGGTTTAAATCGGAAACGGTACTTCCGGTCCTTAGAATAAGTAACGTGTGAAGTATGGTTACAAAGTATGTCAGGTAAAAAAATCATGTAAAATCACCTGTAGTTCACACAGTGTCACTTTTTTCCGACGAGCTGCCTCAGATCCGTATTATTTAAACGGAATATACATATATTCGCAGTCCCCGACCTTCATATAAATAAAAAAATAACATGGGTCTTCCTCGGCGGCCAATAAATCAATTAAAACTATCGGAAGTTGTTATGGCCGTCACGAAATTTTGCCTGCGCCCGACCCTTTCGCTGCACTTCGTCAACATCCAGCCCGTAAAATTCGAGACTAAGGCCCCTTCGATCTCCATTGTGCGTTGTTTATTTGGCAGCGGGCAACGAATTCGCGGCGGCCTCAAATTTTGGACCTTTCCGAGAACGAGGGCCTCACCCACGGCTGCAAGCGTCTTCTTTTGTTTGTTGATGGGGCAGTGTTGGATCTTTACGTCACGAATCTGGAATAGACCTGTCTATAAGGGGGTGCTTAAGTAATGGGACCGCAGTGTCAAGGGTGCGCCAATTTCAACATTTTTTGAGGGGTTGCTCATGATTTTCGAGAAAATAGACAAAATGTAATTAAATCGTCTTGGGCTCAATTTTTATAAAATTGATCGATTCAAACCTAATCTTGATAACACGATTGGTTTATTGTATAAAATTCATTTTTGTCCGTTTTTGCTGAGATGTCGACTAACTTTTTTAGAAATATTTTGTCATTGCTGCAGGGCTCTTTTTTGTGTAGTTTTTTTTTCACAATTCAAGAAATATTTACGACGTTCCATGATTTAAAAACGTTAACGTTTGAGTTAAAATTTAAAAACTGATGGAAATGAAAGAAAAATAAGTAGGTACGCGATAATTCTACGAATAAAACTATGCAGATTGTTACAAAAAAATAAGTCAAGCCACGAACCACAGATTTTATGAACGAAAATAATAGCATTGGTTATATAAGCTAGGCTACATATAGCCTTCATAAATGATTACAAGTCACGTGACCGCCGAGCTTAGGTAACCAAAATTACACGGCTGGTCCGGCCAACTAAAATCCCTAAATCTTAGCGTCATCAATATTAATAATTCGTTTACAATGAACAATGACAAACCGTTACGTCTACACTCAAGATAATGCGATCGATGTTTGGTTGAATAAAATCTCGTCAAAAATTACGCCAATCACCTGCCGGTGAAACAGAATGTTGCGTTTTAATTATTATTGTAATAATTTTTAATTTTACCGAAATTTAATTGCCAACGTGAAGAAAATAAAATCACTAGTCACGTGGCTTGTTATCATTTATGAAAGCTCTGTTATACACTCAAGGATAGTAGTATATGCCTTTTATAAGAAAAGGTTTTTATTAATTATTATTATTACGTTGTATATGCGCAGATGATGATTTCAAATAAAATTAAATATGTATATCCAAATAAATAGGATAGAGGAAGAATATTAGCCTAAATTTGAAGAAGTAGAAAAGTTTTATTATTTAGCAATAGCATTTCTAAGGGTAAGTACTAGAATCGGAATGAATCGGAAAAAATTGAGAAAAGTCTGTATTCCCCTTTCTCGAAGCAAAAAACTATAAAAATTGAAAAAAATTGATTACCTAATTTGCAGAAAATAAACAATTGAAAATCTGCTTCAAAATAAATTTTGTTGGAGTAAATCTCAAGTCCTCAAATTTCGGGCTCAAGCACAAATTAACAAAAGCAGAATTTTATTTAAACCAACGAAAAAGTTTTTTATAATTGAACACAAAAGAAATGTAATGTTAGTTCCCTATAATTAGAAAAAAAAAAACATTTAAAATATTTTTTACTCAAAAAACCACATTCAGAAAAAAAATATTTTGCAAATTCACATAAAGGAAGATTTTCAGATGCTTCTAGATCTTCCGATACAATGGCAACAAGCTTTTAGTCTTTATCAGCTTCTTTTCAAAGCCGAAATTGTCAGATGTTTTTTTTATAAAAATATTTTTTCTGCAATTTTTTTGGAAAGATCGTTGTTTAGACGTTCTTCCCATTTTTCCGAAAAGTTTGGACCTCGGTACTTGTATATATAAGAGAAGAAATACAGCGTAGATTAATGGCTGGAAACCGCAGAAATACGCCCTGATTAAAATCCTAAAAATATGAAAGTTCCTACAAAACCCAAAGTTAGGATATATAACACAGTAAAATAACTGATATATCATACTTTTGGTAGCGAGCTATAGGTACTGAACAAGACAGAGCAGCAGATAAGGAAAAGGAAGTCATTGTATAGGAGTTACGGAAAATGAGTGGTGAAGAGGAAAAAAAAGATGAAAAGCAAGGGGGTTATATAAAGGACTAAAAATTGGTGTCAAAGAGTTGGGTGATAAGAAGAGATGGGAAGACTAAGAACAAAATGGAAAACTAAAATAGAGAGGGATATGTAAAGGAGGATTATTGAAAATAGAAAGGAGAAAGCAGGATCCAAGGCTGTGGAAGAAGCTGGTAAACCAATCCGTGGACTTTCGAGATCCGTAGAGCCAGTATGTACATATATATTTTTATTCATTCGTTTCCAAAGTATTGACTTGAAATTTTGCACAGACTTTTATATATAATATATAATTAGGCGAATATTATTCCAAAGAAATTTCATACTTGAAAATATTTCAGAATGAATATGCTTCTTTTATCTAATATTTGACTTTGACAAGTCTATAGTGCTCGGTGTCGCTACTGTCTATGTGTATAAACCTTGACCAATGACCTGCAATTCGGAGTAATCCTACAGCATTCTGGGAAATTCGATTAAGCAGTTTCATTATTCATTAATTATCATCAACGATAAGTCGAATTTATTTACATGCTTTTAACAATGCAAACAAATATACAAACGGACCTAGACCCAAAATATCGAATTATACAATAATTAAATAAAATATATTTATTTGTGGTGTTTATGCCAGATAATGGTTGTGATCACTTGTTTAGTATTAGGGTTATTTATATTTGAGTCNAAGATATTGAAAAACAGAAAATATCTCGAAATATATATTTTTATTACTTATAATTTAATCTAGGGTTTGTCCTTTTGTTAAATAAAGACAAAAATTTACTGAATTTATATACAATTTTATCAATCAATAGCGGAGATATTGCGAAACATTCTTATTAAGACCCTAAGAATTGCGACACCACCACTGAACATTCTGGAAATTTGATAAGTTCATTTGGTTCGTATTTGTATTGCAAAGGAAAAAGGTCATTTAATTTTTATTTGAAAAAATCATTTTCCATTTATTTCTTTTTGCCTAAATTAAACATCATACAGTTGAATAAATTGAAAATAATTCTAAAACTGTTCGTTTTACAAAAATACAAATATAGACATTTTTTATTGCAAATATTTTTTTTATCTTAATGATTATACGTATTAAAATAGTATTTATATAAAACTGACATAAATGATTTTTATGTAACGAAAATCTTTAATGGGAAAAAGCACGAAACTACGAAAAAACTACTTAATATAATGAGATGGGAAGATGCAGTTGATTGCTAAGGAAACTCTATGAACTAGAATTTGGAAAAGACAAGTAAATAATCGACTGAGAAGGAATTAAAGATATAATAAGAAAGAGAGACGTTGATTAACTAGAAAACTGAACATACATATTTGACCATTGATGTCCATCATTGAATTACACCCACAATATCTAGTAAACAGCTAAGATCATTCGTCAGCAAAATCATCAGGCATGGACAATAATTAATATGTCATAATTTGAAGTTTATTTCTCACCATTTAGATACAATTTAGAATATGTACGTTAAAAAATTATAACTTGACATGATTAATCAATAAACAAATTCTCCTCTGTAACAAATATTTATTGCAATAATGATGAGATAATTATATACATCTTTTTTTGTAAATACATAGGAACGTATGTTAAATATTGTACCCAGTGTAATTTATATTGTATGTGTCGTATTGTGTTGACAATAAAGAGAATGAATAGTGTTTCCCAATATGTCGCCATTTCAATTTAAAAATAACCAAATAATAACGTAAATTTTAAGAAAGGGAAGCTTTTCAGAAGCGAAACGCGATACTGCCGTACGTTTTGACCTGGGTTGTCTGTACCACCCGCGGGTAGAAGCCTTGAACGGTGACCGGCAAGAATTTATTATTGACTATTCCAGGAACTTGTCCTAGCCGCCTAATTGTCAGCGGTATCAGCGAGTTGTTTTTGTAAGACGCCATTTAGAAGAGTAAATATTCAAAAACCTTTCAGCATCTGTGGAAACCACAAATAAATTATGTGATCTCTGTAAATCAAAGTAAATATGTACTATATAAAAATCAGTTCAAACGCTCAAATTGTGTCAAACTGATATAACTTTAGTGCATCAATACCAATCAGGCTGTATTATGGTGGTTGTTTTTTTTTTACTTTTAGTAAAACACTCTGAGTGTTTAATTTTATACGCATTCATAAGTAAGGACCGTGATACAATCGTACATTCCAGGGCCGTAATTTGTTTCTGTACATTAGGAAAAATAGATTTTTCTGCATGAGTGCAATTCTAATACGACACTCATCAGAGAAAGAAACATAACTGATATATTTCTTATCTTATCTACAACTATGTTGAGCTAACGTTTATTTGTGAACAGCAGCATGTTAGTGACGTCAATGTACACTTTTCTAGTTTTTTTTATTCAGTATTCAATAAAGCAGCATCCACAGTTGTGTCATATTACTGCCATATTACAAATGGATACTGATTACGTGATAAGCCAAATATTTTTTGGGACCCGTATTCATAGCTAATATTTAATTTCTTCAATTAGTAGTACAGCATTGCCTGTTGTGTAAACTATGTCCTTTTTTGTATCACCATGTTCACACTCGTACCCATATCACATCCGATTCAACTTCACCATCAGTTTCGACGAAATATCTACTTCACAATCAAGGATCTTCACTCCATATTATCTTGACATGATACAATTGACACAATACGACGACCTTTACACACCAAACTGATGACAGTATTACTACGCATGCTTGATATTGTGACGTAAGTCTGGATCTAGTTAATGTTATTTTAATTTCAACTAAATTAACTTTGGTTTGCATGCTGATCTTTCTGAACTACATTTTGACGGCGCGGAACATATAGAAGATCCAAATCAGTAAAATAAAAACTAAAAAAACGAATATTAAACAAATTGGAATATAAAGGGTTCGGTCAAATTTCAACTCCAGGCCATATTAAACTAGTTGCTAATGGCTTTCTTTAACTGTAGAAGTATCTACTTGTATTGTTATTTGTTTTTATGAATATTTATTTTTCTGCTGTCTCGAATATTACAAAATTGATTTATTATTTATTTAATTGTTTATAAGTATTAACATAGTGTCCTGGTTTTTACGTCATGTACGATTCATCCACGAACCGCATTCATTAATATAATCATTTTTCTTTTTTATTCGGATTTAAAATAGTCAAATATTTATAAAGGGTGTCCCAAAAGAAACACAGGATTTCATATGGGGACAAAAGGTTTTATTAATTAAAAAGTTGGCAGAGCTTTTACATGTTTTTAAAGGGTAGACATTGCCAAGAGGATATCGGGCAGATGTCTTCCACGACTCATTTGGCATACTCGACTTCTTTCTCTATTATCATGCTTTCGCATACCTGCGCGGCTGAATATCGTTGATAACTCCAAATTTCTGTCTTTAATTCAGGAATGGTATTCATTTTAGTAGAATAAGCTTTGGACTTTACGAATCTCTACATGGCGTAAGATCACATGATGATGGTGGCCAAATTATTTCACTGTTACGTCAGATTAAACGTTCATTAAGTTTATGCTTTAACAAGTGGACAGTTTCACGTGCCGTATGGTAAATGACACCATCCTGCTGGAACCAAAATGTCATCCAAATCCATGCCATCCAAATAAGGCCATAAAATGTTCAATAACATCTCTCGATACCTATCTCACTACGTTTCCAGCCTCAGCTTAAAAAAAAACTGACCAATCACACTACCAGCGTAAAATCCACCCCACACTGTCTCTTGGGTATACAGTGGTCCTTTCTGAATGCACCGAAGATTGTCTCTGCCCAAAATTTGACAGTTTTGCTTGATCACTTACCCACTAACATGGAAATAAGCCTCGTCATTAAAGATGATTTTCTTAGCAAAATCACCGTCCACTTGTTGATACTCCAACGCATGTCCGACACATTAAATGGTCCTCTGATTTCAATTCCTGGGTTAACTGAATCCTGAATGGATGCAGACGCAGTACTCTCATTGAATGAAATGCACATTCGCAAATATAATTTTCAGCCTATTTTATTGTTAAAATGTCCTTTAAAAATGTCATGACTATTGAATGTAAATTTAAATTATGAATTTTATACAAATAAGCGTTCCACATTGGGATATTTTAACACTTTATAATAAATGTTTTCGCAACTCTTTACTGATATAATATTTATGTATGTAAGTGTCGACCATAGATTAGTCAAAATACCAAAATTATACATGAATAATAGTTTCCTAGGGAATAAAAGGTAGAAATAAATAAGAAAGAAAAAAGTAGCCTTATGTAAGGTAGAATAGTGAATGCACGAAAAAATATTGAGGAACTGAAGCAATGGACAATATCTAGGAAATAAGAAATAGATAAAATAAGATCTGTAAAAAATGCAAAAACAATGAGAATGTCAAAGGAAATACAACAAAAAAAGCCATTTTACATTTACCAATTTTTTTTAAATAAATTGATTAAGAAATTGGTGTCAAACAAACAAAAATTGTAATAAATCTTCTATCTTCTATGAATAAGTCAGGAAATTGGATTCTCATATTTTTGTTTTCAAAGGTAGCAAATTAATTGCCATATTAAGAGACATTTTCAATAATATTTTGAAGTCTAAAGTTAACACCTGTTGACAACATAAATACTGGTAATTTCTAACCTGATCATTCTCGTTTTAAATAATGTACCATTATTTTGTATATCTTTAACAGGGTAAAAAACTATTAACTGTGAAATCATGTCGACATTTCATCGCTTAAAGATAAAATAAGACTTAAAAAATAGATAAGAAATGGAAACCCTGGGAAAAAAGTAAGGCCATAATTTAAAAGAATCAGATTCCTACAGATATGGATTTAAAAATGTATTTTTTTTCGTCTGGTGCATCTGAAGGATTAATAGAAACTGAACTGTAAAGTACCCCTGATGCAATAGCTGGATAAATTACATGTATTTATCTCATTCTTGCACCATACAAGTGTTACTTTTTTGCTCTTAGTATTTGTTCTGTAAGTAACAAATATGTAGAGATCTTTTAATATCTCATGAGCCGCGAAATGCGCGAAAGGCGTGGCGTATCCCCATAATTCTTCTAATAAGCACGTTGTGAAAACATTGACTCAGAATTAGACCACGTGCCTCATCACAACTAGAAATGAGCTAAGGCGCTCGGGCATCAATAAAGTCAACTGGCGAACGTTCGTTATATATATTTTTATTGTTTAAATTAAAATAATAAAGAATAGGGCATTTTATTATGATATTTGTAATCGGATCAAAGGCTTGTTTACGCTAGAGCTCGAGAGAGACTGTGAATAATAGGTGCAATGTTTTTAGGATGTAGAATAATTTAGGCGACGGTCGGAATTATGTTTCTGCGCATATGAAGGTCAAAGCTCATAAGATTTTAAAACATCTCTA
>NW_019416269.1:893610-905039 GCF_000390285.2 Anoplophora glabripennis | reverse complement strand
ATTTATTTATTTATTAATTTTTCTATCTACAGGACACCCAAATGATACATCCGAAATAATAACATTCTAAATGAATATTTACAATAAACAATAGTTACCTTAACTTAAACAATAAGTAAATGTAAAAAATAAGTACAACAAAACAATCAAAACACTGAGTTCTTTCATGAACTTAGCAAGTTGACACCACGGTGCCTCAAGGATATCAAAATCCTGTGGCAACACATTAACCGCCATACTAATTTGATTAATCGGAGAATATAATTCAACATTGGTGCGAGATTGATTTAAATAGAGTTCATTTGACCTGGTAATATAGTTTGGCACTCTTATATTAAATAATGATAATATTTCACTAGAATTTATTCTGTTATGAAAAAGTTCATGAGCAAATTTTAAATAAAAACACTGTCTCCTACATTTTAGAAATTGAATACTAAGTAGATGTAATCTTTCACTATAATCATAATCGTATTTATTAATATTCAGTTTAAAGAGCACAAAATTGCTTATCTTTTGAATACGCTCCAAACGGTCTCCATGATTGGCAAAATGTGGGTTCCCAATAATACAACAATATTCCAAAGTTGAACGCACCAGAGAGTTATATACAAGAAGAATAGATGTAACATGTAATGTCCCGAGTTTGTAGTTTACTGAAACCACTCATTCTAAAACTTTACTCAATAAATCTTCAATAGGAAAAGTGAATTTCAATTCATAATCAAATTTTACTCCCAAATCCTTCACTGTTCTTTCAAGTCTAATATTTTCAATAAAATAATCACAACAAAATGTTCTTCCTACGGGTAAAAGTAATTACTTTACATGTATTATGGTTTAACCAATATCGTGGGATTGGCATCATTTGGCTAATTGATTCAAATCGCTCTTGTTGCATTACTATCCTTAGAATCCTTAACAAATAAAAATAACTTCAAATCATCAGCAAAGATTTAATTCCTTAGAATCCTTCACAAATAATAATAACTTCAAATCATCAGCAAAGATTTAATATCTACATGATTTCAAGTTATGAGACAGGTCATTAACAAAAAAAAGAAAAAAATTGGTACTATATAGTTTAAATAACTAGATGTATTTCACAGGGTCTAACGACACTACGATAATTCAATAAACAAAGAAATCTAAATAAAAAATTTAGATAAAGGAACGAATACACTGAAGATGAATTTTTCGAGACAAAACGTTTGAATCTGGTTAGGACTGAGGCAGTACAGTATTGGGGGCCATGACAACTTGCAAAAAATGTAATAAAATTTCCAGGGTCGTATTAATAAAAATGAAGTTGATGATGGTCCTGGAGAGACGAATCTTCTTTTTTCAATATCACCTCAAATAAGGTTGAAATGAAACAAAAACGGATTTCCAAAATTTCGGTTTTTTTCAAATATTTCGAAAACTAATCATGTTAGCCTTGATTTTTTAGAGGCATAATGTTAGTCCCCTGATTACGCAACTTTGCCCTCATTTAGGCTACTTCGTACCTCTTACCGTTTCCGAGATCCCTGTAGTGAGAAGCGAATTTGTACCAGCCTGTATACATAGAATCAATCGGAATCGAAAAAATAAGTGTGTCAAGTTGCGTTATATGTATATACGTATACAAAATTTAACCGCCGAAAGTCGTTACCACCTCCGGAACGAGGTCCAAACCTCGACAATTATTAACCGTTCTGGGAAATTTACTCGGCCAGTCTCATTATATACTAATTATCGGCGATATAAACCAAGCGAATTTACACTACCAACTATTCGGTGGGCTAGCGGCTCTCAAACTGTTGGACTTCTGTGTTACGTGGGGGAAAATATACACAATGAATTGGATCACATCAATAACAAACGTTTAAATTTTGTTTTGAAACTCGAATTTGATGTTCGCAGGATCAACAATTGTGCTTGTTTGTTTTAACAACATAAACCGTTATTTTGACCTAATTCAAAACAGTGTTATTTCTTCAGTTGCATTAATTTAATAAATTTTAATAAATTATTTTAAAGGGACCCATATTTTATAAATAATAATTATGTTACTATTTCTCCAACGAAAGAAAGAAAAATATATAATTAGAAATAAGATTGCTTTGACTTAATTTTGAAGATAGATAATTCAAATTCATTTCAAATATTTTCCTAAATTCTTATCATATCAATTGGTATGAAACGATATATTAAAGAGAATTTTATAGTTAATATAATTATAACTCGACGGCCGAAATTATAGATAGTGATTCATCGCTAGCTTTTGGACTAGTAAGGAGGATGAGGCGTGCGGGGATCGAAAATCCATAGGCGTGTATACGTAAAAGGCAACAAGATATATAAGAAAATATAATAAAACATAACATCTATTATTTTTAGAGGTTTTATCGGGACATTTTGTTTTTAAATTTTAAGTGTTTTCTATAAAACGATGCCCTCTTGGGCATCGATAACCCACCACCACCCGGCTTACGCCGCCGCAAAATATTGTAATGTTTACTATTAATATATTTATTTAAGTAGGTACTTACATATTTTATAATAATTATCTCACGAATATTATCACTGTCACACTTTCACTTCACTGCCACATAATCACTTCACTATTAATATATTTAAATACTTACATATCACATTATTCACATTATATATTTCACATATCACTGTTGCTATCACTATCACTAGAATCATCTTCACCCAAATGAATAATGACTGGTTCTATGAACACTTCTACCGTTGTATCAAGATCCCACATACGTTGTTCCTCTTTCTGTGCATGTCCAATACACTTACACCATGTTTCAGCAGTGACGTGATTAATAGCATCCTGTAATAATAATTTCACGTCGTTTATTTTAAAGGTGGTGTTTTTTCGTGCGATTTCATTCTTTATTTGTGCCCAAACCAACTCAATTGGGTTTAATTCACAGTGGTATGGCGGTAAACGGAGTACACGAATTCCTCGATCTTTGGCCATCTCATCCACTACATACTTAATGTATTGACCTTTTTCTCTTTGGACAATTTTTAATAATTGTACTTTTAGCATGGTTTCTGTATATTCAATATTTTTCGATTGTAACCAGTCCATAATATTTCCTTTTCTCCATGCTGATGTCGGTAACATTTCAACTCTTCTACTATGATAAGGTGCGTTATCCATCACAACAACTGCTCCTGGCTCCAGATATGATAAAACATATTCAAACCATTTTTCAAACACGTCGCTGTTCATATCTTCATGATAATCTCCCGTTTTTCGTGACTCAAATACATGCAAACCATTTTCTAAAAATCCCGTATCGCTTCCAATATGTGTTATAATCAATCTTCGTCCTTTTCCAGAAGGTGCCTTTAATCCAGTAGAAAATCCATCTAAAAATGCTTGTCTCTTACTCTTAACATTACCATCCTGCCAAACTTTTGATACAGTATGACCTTCGTTTACCCATGTTTCATCCATGTAATATATCTTCTTACCAGATGCACGAAGTTCTCTTATTTTTTCTAAGTATTCTCTTCGCCATACCACAATTTCGTCTTTTTCAACGAGCATACTATTCCGATTCCGTTTCAAATATCGAAAATTCATGTCACGCATTATTCTTCTAAGAACCTTATCAGAGAAATTAGGAATATCCTCATCTTCAGCTATTGCAGCTTGAATTTTCTTTATCGTTGGTATTTCATTTCTAAAGAAAAATCCATGAATTTTCCTACGTATGGAGTATTTCACGTCAACGTCGACTTCTATTTTCTTCCTCCCTCGTGTTTCCACTTTTTTCTTCTTTGGATTCACTTCTACACTATTTTTTATGGCACGATAAACAGTAGCAACGGATACTTTTGTCAACGAACTACACATATCAACAGCTTCACTTACACTTGTATTAGAATTTCGCGACCGAATTCCTTTATACACGTTTTTTACCATTATTAATTCCGCATCGCATAGGTTAGGGCGTTTATGAGCAACAGACCGTTTGCTACAACCGGCACTTTGATCCATTTTAATTATTATTCCTACGTTTTAAAACGTCCCGATTGTATTTTTTTAATTTATAAATTTACTATAGTCACGGAATATGCAAACCCTCGCGCGCGCTTATAGTTTGACGTTTCTAACTACGGCTAACTCGAATTCTACGTACGTCCGTTTACACCCACTAAAAAGAGCATTTCCCTATCTGTAATAAGTGCGATAGACAGAGATAGGAAATAAATCGCGTTCAGTGTAACTCAGTCTATGACTGTTATAGATCCTATCGATGTGCAAAGAGAGCGGCACATCATTTAACATAAGCAAATAATATTGAACCGTTATAAAAATCATTTTAAGTTTTATACACTTTACGGTAATAGTGTTTCTATATTATGTATGAATCAGTATCTATATTTTCGGCCGTCGAGTATAGTCTACTTAATTAAATTAAAAATAAACATATTTTATTGAAATTATAATAATATAAAGTACACCTGCGTCGTTAATATCATGAAATAATGTTACAAACATTTAACAATTTAACTTTTCTAACCTTTTACCTATTGCTAATTACTTTGGAGAAATATTAACAATAAAGTTATACATTAATTTGAAAATCTACTATGTTTCGAATCAAAGAAATCGCTCGAAACATGGACCTGTGGCCACAAGAACTCAGACAGCTGCTGTTCATATATCTAAGTCAGATACCACGACAAGTCGAGACAACCTCAAAGACTGCCAAATTCAAAGAGACCAAACGTCAGAAACCGTACCGAAACTTCACTTTAGAACTCGGTGGAGCCATCCCCAAACGGATTCGAATGTCGACTCTGCTTTTCTCCGGATAAGTAACCAGTGCAACTTTCCTGGCACTGTACTAGCACATTCACTCGCATTATATTGTATACGTGTCCACTCCATCCATATTCTAAAGCCCCTCATTGTAAATCAAAAAATAAACTTTTTATAAACAATAATAAAATCTTTGCGAGTTCAGACTAAGACTAGATCATCGTCCAAATCGCCCAATATTAACTATGCACCTGTGGTCGATACTCGATTTTTAGTTCCAAACAAAGCCAAAGATCTACAGCCAAACCCAAAAACAAATCACCAAAACACAAAATTGTTAAAAATGAAACAGTGAAAAAGGCTTAGTTGGAAACCTTAGTGCGAAGACCAACTAGAGGGTCTACTACAAGTTACAGGTAACAAAAAGAGCGTGTCATATTCTTCAGAACATCTAGTCCAGATTCCAAGCTCCGAAATTGAGATAGAAAGAGCTGTAATGGAAGGAGGTCGACTAGCGAGAGACTTCAATCAGCGCCTAGTCCACGATCATTTTGGTGTGTTGTTGGAGAATTACGGCAATAACCCAATTTCTTGGAGTCGAGGCTACATTAGCGAGAGCTAATGAGAGAATGACCATTAGAGAAGACGATACGGTAGTAATAAAAAATAGAACATAATAAACTAAATTAACATGAAACAGAAAAGTTTCCAAACCCATTAGTTAATCATTCTGTTAACTATTTATTAAGTACTTCAAAAATTTACGTTTTACGAAATTAATTACATGACTGATAAGATATAAGTATGTTTTCAATAAATAAACGCTGGATTACTTTCTTTTACCTTTCAAAATGCGTTGGTTAAAAATATTATCCGTATTGTTGTTGTGTCTGGTGAACCTCGCAGTAGCACAAAACGACGTAAGTCTAGTTATACAATTGTTAGTATCTAATCACATTTTCCATTTTACAATAATTAATTGCAGAATGATGATGAAAATTTGAGAGTTAAAATTAATTCTGGTATAGTGCAAGGAAGACTGAGACATGTAGAAGGCACAACTAAAACGTATTACTCTTTTCAAGGAATCCCATATGCTGAACCTCCTATTAACGATCTCAGATTTAGAGTAAGAATTTGTAGAATTTACTACTATAGCCACCTTTCTTTTAAAAGCTTTGCTTAAAATATTAACAAATTATTTTTCATTATTATCTACTTATTAAACTAATTAGGTATATTTTTAATATCTGTAAATTTGTAAATGTAAGTAAAATATTTCGAAATACTTACATATATTTATATATACCATTTCAACTACTACTTAAATGAGTAGGCTACGCAAAAGTTTCAAATTGTTTCCATTGCATTTAGTTTCAGTTAACAGTGAGTTTATATTTTGTGATTTTTAAATAAAAAATAATATTTAAATGTCTAGAATCCTGTGCCTGCTCGAAACTGGGAGGGAGTGTTGCCTACTCAAGGGGATGAGCATAAGTGCATTCAAGAATATGAAGCAAAAGGATCTGAGGACTGCCTCTATATTAATGTTTTCACTCCAGATGTAAGTAACCAAATAATCATAAACTAAACGGATATAAAAATTACTCGGAAAACTTGATTGGTGATTAATATCAATGGAGCCACATATACAAAATACTATTTACCAAACCTCTCAAACTTCCGGTTATAGCGAAAGTCGACAGAAACTTTATCTGAAGAGAATGCATGTCCTTTACTGTTTTTCATTCTATTCACATTTCTAAGACAAAAATGTTACCACTATCTCAAAAGTTGTTGAATTTAAATTCATTTCAAAAATTTAACGAACATTTGGCATTTTTAACCGTAGGCAGTTTAGGCACTAAGCTTTCCGAAAATAGATTTAAAATATGTAAACAGACACTCATTTATTAAAATTTATTAAACAACTTGAGAGTTCTAAAAGTTAACACAAACCTAAATTTTTGAAATAGAAATAGTGTCTAGGTTCATATAATTCTTTTTTATTTCGAAAATTAAGTATAAAATAAGTTAAAAAGTTCCAAGGGTATCTACTGATTGAGATCATATTAACTTGTACAATTTTGCTTACTTAAAAAATAATGGACTAAATTTTTTATTTTTTTATTTTTAATGTAACTCCATAATTTTTAAACATATTTCAATGAAATTTGATATGTGGGAGTTTTTCAAGAAACCGAATATTAATATGAGTTTATTTATTAAGTATTAAGTTTATAATAATACATCTTTTGTTTCTCTTGCCTCATTTATTATTGGTATATATTTTGAGAAAACAAATGTTTTATGAATCTTCACTTCATTTACTATAAAAAAAGATATAGATAGATTCAGAGAAAAATTTATTTCAATTTAAGCAAACTTTTGTTAAATTTGCAGCTAAAATATATATCGGGTGTACGGTAAATAATGAATAACCTTTTAACCATGGATGGGGGACCCTAAGGTCGTTCAGAAAATCGACTTTTGTCTTAGTACAGTCTCTTCGTTTTTCAGTTATTTCGTTTTTTTTCGAAATTTCCGCCATAGGTTACTTTATTGGTCATTACGATCACAAGAGAACGTATTATATTTTATTTAAAAATTACAGTTCATACATGTTCAAATTGTCTGCCGCCTTCCCTAATGCAGGTTATGCACCTTCTTATGAATGTCCTTCGGAACTTTCGTTTGTATCTTCGATGACTAACGTAAAATTTAAGTTTAAGATTTTTTTAAACAAGAACTACTATTGCTAGGTAAAAATTCTGATAAGCATCTGATAATAACACAATTCAATACAGGGAACAAAACTAAAATACAATAATATTACGCAAAATAACTGAAAGATAATACGTTTTCTTGTGGCCGTAGTGACCAATAAAGTAACCTATGGCGAAAATTTCGAAAAAAACCAAGATAACTGAAAAACGAAGAGACTTTGTACCAAGACAAAAGTCGATTTTCTGAACGACCTTAGGTTCCTCATCCACGGTTAAAAGGTTATTCATTATTTACCGGACACCCTGCATATTTTTTCTATTTAAACCAACGCATCATATGAAAACGTCAGTGTCAACTGAGATAACTTTTGGATGTAACATGGCAAAATTAAATTTATATATATATACAGAGCTATATTATTCCAGTAGGTGTTGACATTTGAATAGGGTAAATTGGTCCAAATCGTAAAAAAATACTGCTACTAAAATCAGTTCCAAATTTAGAAAAAATGAGTAGTCCGCAACTGATCACCAATGAAAAAATTGAAATTAAAATGAAAATTAAAATTTTTTTTTCTGGAATGGTGCATTTTAACGACATGCAAAAATCTCTACCAACATAAAATATATAGCATGAAAACAAAAGACTTTTTCGGGTGATCTTAGCAACCTCCATGATTTAGGTAAAAAATAAAATCGTAGTCGAATTCGGCTACTCTAAAAAATTCCTTTTATAAAAATGAAATAAACAAAAATTCCTTTGGAGACTCGTAACTTCTTAGAGAAGCAACTTGATATAAATTGGTTTATTTTCACACAATGAAACTATCCTTGAATTAAGGTTCCTTATTTTCGAACACCCTGTATAAAAATAATTATAGTTGGCCTATCAAATATCTCAAAAAATAAAAAATTGTTTCATAAAAATATCACAAACCTAAAGAAGTTATTGATCTCTTATTACAGATTAATGGATCGAATATACCTGTTATGGTGTGGATATACGGAGGGGCATTCAATAAAGGCAGCTCCAAAATTAAAAAATATTCACCAGACTATTTTTTGGAAGAACACATTATAATTGTTACATTTAATTACCGAGTGGGAGTTTTTGGTATGATGAAAAATTCTTGATAGATTAGACTAATTGTTAAAAAAACTTTGCCAATCACCAAATTGTAAAGATTACCTTAGTTAACTGTTGTTGACAAACGAGTGAGTGGATGATTTCTGGGCTTATTCGCAGATTTAAAGACAACGTTTCGGAGATATGTACGCGAATCTTTTCAGAACATATTTTGAAACCTTGAAATTTGCTTGGAAAACATCTAACCATTTAAAAAAGCAACTTAAGATGATTAAAAAATACATATATTAATTTAATGAGGCAATTTTCGATTATAATTAATTCTTTTATGTAGGCTTTCTAAGCACAGAAGATTCGGCATCTCCTGGAAATTATGGTTTGAAGGATCAAATCTTGGCTTTGCAGTGGGTGAAAGACAACATAGGGCACTTTGGAGGAAATTCTGAGAGTATTACGGTTTTTGGGCAGAGCGCCGGTTCAGCTTCAGTAGCGTACTTGCTGCAGACGCCATTAACCACAAGTAAGATATTTATTTCTAAATATATGAGTTGCTAATTACAAATAACAATTAAAACTTAGTTTGTTCAGAACGTTCAATGTTTGGGTTACTAAAAAAAAATCTTTGGATCACATTGCAGTTAATCTTTATAAATTAAAAGGCTAGTTGAAATACAAGGTTAAGCAACATACGGCTAAACTACTTAACTTTTGGAGATTAAAATATTACTACTCTACAAATAGAAAAAATGCGCTTATACCCAGAATTAAAGTTATGTACAGTGTTTCATAATTAGCCTTATCCCTTTCAGGGGCACACACTGAAGGTCCTATAGCATTTTTATGAAGCATTTTCAGACCTGTTTTTACTGAAACGGTTTTTTATTCTTTTTAATTTGGCAATAGAACTACAACATAATATTTGGGGACTTTTACATTTTTGTGGTTTGATAGAACTGTTAAAATAAATTACACACTGAAAGTGTATATCATATTTGAAGTCCAACATGGACACCTTTCTTTTGTAAAAAAACTTTTTTTTTTTTCATTTCGTACCCTCTGTGGAAATTTATAAAGTGTGATTAGTGACCAATCACATCTTCTAAAAACTGGAGAGAAAGGCATATACCTATTTATACAAGTTATTTTAAAATTTAATTGAAAGGATGAAACGAGTGATTCTGTGACTAAAAATGAGAAAAAGAAATACACGCGTTTCCTAAACGACTTTTTGAAAAATGTAACATTTACGCATGAAGATATTTTTCATGAAATTTAGGCTAAATATTTAACAAAGTACAGGTAAAAATTCAGTGAATTGTATACAATTAATGATGTTTACAAGGACCGGAATTACTGGAAATTATTGTCTCTAAAAATCATTTTGACAATATTGAATTTTAAATTTTCCGGAAATTCGGTCAGTGTATTTGAATAGCAATTGTTTTTATGTACATAACAGAATTTTTTATCATAAATACAATTACTTATAGAGGGTGGGCCATTAGTGTGAGGAAGTAAAATCTCTTGTTACTCATAATACAGAAAAAAAGTTTATATAAATGTTATACAGAATCAAGAAGCCTAAACTACAAAATTAATTTGATATATACAGGGTGATGAGTAAAAACGGGAGACGCCAAATATTACATTTTTTAAATGGAACATCCTGTATATTTTTAAACATATCGATCTCCGAGAAAATTCTATATTTGGCAATATAAATAGTTTATCATTTCAGTGCGGGGTGACCAAGTTATGTAGAAAATTCTTCGAATTTTGGAAAAAACATGACCTTGAACAAGTTGTATTAACTTTTAACTACGATCACTTGGAGCAAAAATATTTGACAGAGTTATTGGCAAATGTTAGGGCAAAGACTTCCTATATTTAGTTAATATCGATATTTTATACAAGGCATTTTTTATAATACGATCATTTTTAGAAAGTTTAAACTTGATTTTCTAAAACTTCAAATGGAACACCCTGTATTTTATTATTCTATTTTATTCACATATAAGCCCACTTCAACTTTTATTAAGCATGTTTTAAAAACTTAATTCTTATTATTTTATAGAATACCACATATAAATATTAACTAATAAAGTTAACTCAAAATGGAATGATAAATTATGAACTGACAAGTTGACACAATGTGCCAGTTTTTTCCAAAGCTATTTCGTGCGAACGGAAAAAATAATAATTTAGGTTTTCCAAAAATGTTGCATATCTTAAAAACTAACAACTTTAGGTGTAGAACATACTTAATAAAAGTTGAAGTGGACTGATATGTGAATAAAATAGAACAATAAAATAAAGGGTGTTCCATTTGAAAAATTTTAGAAAATTATGTTTGAACTTTCTGAAAATGATCGTATTATAAAAAATGCCCTGTATAAAATATCGATATTAGCTAATATAGGAGTCTTTACCTAACATTCGCCTATAACTCTGTATAATTATTTTGTTCCAAGTAGCTCAAAGTTAATTCAACTTATTCGAGGTCATGTTTTTTTCCAAAATTCTAAGAATTTTCTTCATAACTTGGCAATCCCGCACTAAAATGATAAATTGTTTATATTGCTATATACAGGGTGTCCGGAAATTCATACAACAAAATTTGGTTACAGTTTCTTAAGACAAATTTAGGGGACCCGTATTTTTTATTTTTGCCAAGTGGCCCCCTCTTTCGGAGTTACAGCCCCCTGAAGTCCGCCCCTAAGAATAATCTTTTTTTTATATCTCAGAACCCTGTTGTACGAGAATCACTAAATTTAGTACACAGGGGTTTTATGACATGTGGAATCTGATGGTGCTACGTTTTTTGGCGGGGAACCCC
>NW_019416269.1:855602-892286 GCF_000390285.2 Anoplophora glabripennis | reverse complement strand
TTTATAGGTTTCAAATATTTCATAAATAAATTTTAAGGCAAGTATTTATGTCTACTTTATTTGTCTCTAGCATTACAATGTAATGTACATTTTATTAAGTTATAACTATGAACTTATCCGTTGTGGAATACATTTCCTATTTACATATATGCTAACGAAAACTCTCGTTGTATATTAGAAGGAGAGGCAGTTTTTAAGGCTGATCATGTGGTACTATATGGGAAAATTGAGCAAAGTTAATTTAAATTTAGAAATTTATATTTTGTTTGCAGACTAGTGCCCTTACTTACTAACAACCCTCATGAAATTCAGGGAGTATTATCTATCGGCAATAATATTTTGAAAATTTCTTCAATGGTTTGATGAAATCTTAATTCTGGATTTTTCTTGGACCATGAAGAGCAACCTTGAACTGAACAATAATAGTTTGACAGTTTCTTCTTTCTATCCATAATTGCTGAAATTTTCCACACACTATTTTCTTAAAATAACAGTGTTCAAAAAACGAACACTAATTTCAGTTTTTAATAAAATACAAAACGAAATGTCACACACAGAATAAATATTTACCTTGTTTCGCTAGTATCACTTGTCACCGCCAGAGGGCGAGCTCTTAGCTGCATTCGCGAATACTAAATTATGATTACAAAATTAATTTTATTACGCTTGCGCTATAGATTTGGGAATTCACAGTATCGCAAGTTTTATTATGGGTAACTGAAAAATTTAAAAAACCTGATTGATTCACATTTATCAATGTCATATGACCACAAAGAAAGTTTTTGAAATTTCTTGCTTTTAAGGGAAAGATTCCATGAATAATCATAATCAGGGCCGGCTTAAGGGGAGATCCGGGGGCTGTAGCCTCGGGCCTCAAGAGATGTGGGGGCCTCGGCAAGATCAAATCAAAAAGTGTTTTGAAATTTTATATCGACAATTTGTTGATTGCGTGACTTTTTTAGAATGAAGCAAAAACCTTTTAATATCGTTTTTTTTTAACAAAGAGGACCTGCGTAGAGCTTGTAGTTCCGGGCTTCACCATAGGTTAATCCTGCCCTGTCATAATCAATTTCACAGTTATAAAAGATATATACTAAAATAAGTTCTTAATTTTAATTATTTTTTTAACTTTTATGAAGCCGTAAATATTTTTTTTTTGGGAAATGAGTCGTTTCAGAAATTCTATTGATTTATTCAACCCAACATGTATCAGCAATGGACTGAAAATAACACAAATTTAGGAATATGTAGTTTTTTAAAAAAAGATAACTTTTGAATACCATAATTTTCGTAACTTAACTATTTTATATATTATATAACAATTACACTACTCTACAGCAATTGGTGAGGTGTATTCCTGTAGATATTTAAACTTCAAAGAATACGTACTTATAATTTGTAGCACCCCTAAACCCTTGAGTGGATATTGATACTTCAACATCACTGAAAGCAATATAAAGAACTGGAGAGCCCTTATGTGTAATTTCTGATTCATATTATTCATGGTAGCCTTTTTATTATTTTTATTCACTGGTCCAGAGTTGATTCCGGATTAAAGTTCATTATTTTTTAAATGCATATACATATAATACGATTATTATCGCAATTGTGTACTTCAATGCAATTGGATATGTAGTTTTTTTGTAGCCAAATCAAATATAGATCAGTACTTTTAATACATTTGATAATATTTCTCAAAAAATAACAGATGAAACACATTTTCTAAAAGAATGTTATTTAATTTGCTTCAGACTAGTGATGCCGAATGTCAAAAAGTTTAGTAGAAGACTATATGTTGAGTATAAGAATTAATTTAAATAAACGCAAATATTATTATTGGAAAATGTTTCGATATTAGCAGCTCAATAAAAATATAGAAATAGATTTCCAAATTTGTTTTTATGTATTATATTTTAATTATTTAACGGTTTGGTATAGTTTTAAAAAAAACTGAAGATGGTTTGAAGTAACACTGGGACGTTGAAGAAGTGATAAAAACTGTGTTTTTTAATTAATTCTTATTTCTTATTATTTTAATAATGATAACCAAAGCCAATTTGTACATTTTAAAAGTAAAACAACTACGTATTTCACATTTCATATACCTACATATAGTCCAGGCGGTATCTGTTTTAAAAAGGGTATACTTGGGTAAAACGCATATGGTCGGAGATTTTTGCTTTAACGGCTTCTAAATAACATCAGAAATAATAATTTTTCTATGCAAATAAAAAAAAACGTGGGTTTAATTGTTATTGCAAAAAAGTATAAAAAAATAGCAAAAAAAATAATTTTTTTCTTGGATTTCTCGTCGACAACTTAGCAACTATTCATTTTAGACAAAAATGGAAGAGGAAAAAAGTTTTATAATTAAATTTTTAACAAGATAGTCAGTTGCAATTCGAAAAAATAATCATTTTTGTTATAGCAAAAATCGGAAAAATCATTTAAAAAATTGCAAAAAATGCTAGTTTATTTGTCAATTTTTTTCAGACACTTGATTAATACCTAGGATCTTTATACTTTTCCCAATTGAACTACTTAGTGCATAGAATCATCACACCAAATTTCATCCAATTCGGTTCGATAGTTTTTACATAATAATTGTTTAATTTTCTTTTTTTTAAATTGAAAAAATTTAAAAATTAAATTTCTAAAAATCTAAAGCAGTTGAATACTTGAAAATTTCACCACAAAAAGAAGAGCTCTCAAGCTTTAAAATGAATTTTGAAAAATTCAAATCGGACGATTAGGTGATCCGTGGTGATTGTTTAAAAATTTTTGCAATTTTCACGCTTATAAACAATTAATTGCAATAATTTATTATTTTTTTTCAAATTTTATTTTATTTTAAAATATGGTTCGAGAATACTCGGAAAGACGAGTATTTAAAAAAAAAACTTGATGATCCGCCCATTATTTTCGCAATAACCCCGTTAAAGTTAACCCTTATTTACAGCAAAACTATAAGAGTATAAGGGCTGTTTTTTGAACTAATACGTTTGTCATTCCGAGTACTTTCCAGATATAAATTTTCAAAATTTGCAATCACGGGCGTCCCATTTAAAATGTCACTCAAATATATTCAAGACCGCGTGAAATCAATGAGGTATCAGTGATGGGGGAAGCAAACACACAGCTACTTCGATCTGAATTCTCGAGTTCAAAAATGCTCTGAGTATTTCACCCATTGCCAATGGCAAATGCCCTTGCTTGCAAAAATGCTTACAAAACAGTGGAAGTAGACGAGTTCGAAATCGATTTTGAAGAAGACATGTCAGAAGAAAATGCAAGTAAACTCGACAATCAGATTTCAGAGTCGTTAGAAAATGATATTTTGCAGTTGCAGGACGAGGAAATCGACGACGAAATAGATTGTGATAATACTGATGGCATGTGAAAAATCACCAACTAGTAAAAGAATTAGATTAGATTAAATGTAAATAAAATCTGAAATAAATAGTTTAAAATTTGAAAAATTATGAAAAGTGTGGTACTGTTTATTTAAGTATCCAAAAGATTCTTATAATTTTTTATATAAATAAAAAATAAATTTTAGATAAATATTTTAAAAGTAAACGAACAAATTAAAATTATAATTATTTACAATTTATTTTTTTGAAAGATTTTTAGAAATTTATCGTACAACTATTTATTTTAATTATTATTATTTTATAATATTTAAACAAACTTACTAGTATTACCTGGTGCAACATACAAAAAAATTTTGGTCGTGAATATTAACAGTAAATAAATAAACATAATAAATTAATCATTTTAAAGTAACTGTTTATCGGCATGTCAAAAGTCCAATAATAATTAATAATAAAAGGTAGTTGAAAATATGATAATTGAATTTTTTAAGTTGCGAGTCATCGATTTAAAAAAAAATCATCAAAATTGGTCCATTAGAAGCTGATTTGAACTCGAGAATTCAGATCGGAGTAGATGATTGTGTGTTTGCTCCCCGCGCCACTGATACCTCATTGATTTCAGGCGGTCTTGAATATCTTTGAGTGACATTTTAAATGGGACGCCCGTTATTGCAAATTTTGAAAATTTATATCTGGAAAATACTCGGAATGACAAACCTATTAGTTCAAAAAACAGCCCTTATACTCTTATAGTTTATTATGTACTCCGAAAATAATGGGCGGATCATCAGGTTTCTTTTTAAAATACTCGTCTTTCCGAGTATTTTCAAACCATATTTTAAAATAAAAATAATTTGAAAAAACATTAAATTATTGCAATTGCTTATAAGCGTGAAAATTGCGAAAATGTTTAAACATTCACCACGACTCACCTAATCGTCCGATTTGAATTTTTCAAAAACCATTTTAAAGCTTGAGAGCTCTTCTTTTTATGGTGAAATTTTCAAGTATCCAAAGGCTTTTTTTTAGAAATTTGATTTTGAAAATTTTTTAATTTAAAAAAAAAATTATACAATTATTATGTAAAAGCCCACGTTTTTTTTATTAGCATAGAAAAATTATCATTTCTGATGTTATTTAGAAGCCGTTAAAGCAAAAATCTCCGATCATATGCGTTTTACCCAACCCGAAACAGATACCGCCTAGACTAATACTTACGTCAACATTTCTAAATTTGCAAATTTTTTTCACAAGATATAATCCTTAAAAAAGCCATGATCCCACGCTCAAAAATTATCTACTAGAAATATCGCCTTCTATAATAGGAATAAATGACAATTTTTATTGGTTTTAAGGTAAATAAAAATTTGTTTAACCTGATCGTACTTAAGGTGGCCATATTCCCGGCCGAGAAATGGTGAAATTTCTGGCGTTTTTAGGTACTGAAATATTTAAAAGTAAAACGTGTAGAACAAAAGTAAGCTCAAAAATCAAATCCTTGACGTTTTGTTTATTCATTGTTACCATTTAAATTTACTCAAATAAAATAATAACTAAAAAAAAGCGTTTGTAAAACATGCGTTTGCTGTTATTCTAACCCCACATTTTAGGAATTATTTTCACGTACTTATAAATAAAAGTAAACAATTTTATATGTAGGACTAAGCAAGTAAATGTTATAAGAATATTTATATGTAGAATTATATATAAAAAAGTTAGTATTTTCGTAGATTTCAGTACCTAAAACCTTGATGGTTTGATCGTTTTTTGCACCTGTTTATTGGTTTTACTGCGGCGTCTTTGAAAATACCCAGATGGCATGACATAACATTCCTATTATTTGATAAGCTTTATATTATTCAGTTATTAAATGTTTGAAATTATTTGTCTTTGCGGAAAACACTATTTAAAGAATATGGGGCCCTTAAAATGCAATTTTTTGGAAAAAACCTCAGTTTTCTTTACATATTCTAACAAAGTACAAAAGTAAATTAGTAAAAATTGAATTATTATCTACATTTTCCATTGTCAATGTGACATGTTTAATTTTATTTAAATGGAATTCGAAATAAATTCAAACCTAATACTTACATTTTTTCTATTTTTCTAAAATAAAAAATTTTCATAGTAAATTTTTGAAATATGAAGTACACTATATAGTATATATATAAATACATAGAGAAAAAATTTAAAAATATTAAACAAAACAGCAATCAAAAATAGACAGAGTAGTACTTATTTAGTTACCTACAATAAGAAAATCATTAAAGATTTCGTAAAGTTTTATATTTTCCTATTTTGTTCAGATCTTTTTCACAGAGCCATCATGCAAAGCGGCACATCACTCAACTTGTGGGCACTCACTAGAAATCCAAAAACTACCGCTTTCGCCATAGGTAAATCCCTTGGCATTGAAACGAAGAATTCTACGATTCTAGTAAACGCCTTGAGAAAAATAGAAACTAGCACCCTGCAAGCCACAGCTGTATCCAATCTACTTTTGGTGAGTCTCTTTTAAGAGATATCTTTTAATTTACCGAAAAACACATTTCTTTGTTGAAAAATTGTAAATATTTTTGTTCTCATTTAAAAATACAAAACCTAAAACTATAATGTGGCACGATATCTGGCATTTTAGTAAGACCCATCATAAAATCCAATAGTTAAAGTATTATAGAATAAATAAATTTAATCATAAGACGAGGATCTTCCTTGGAATAACCTCACTCTGCGAACAAATTTATAAGTAAAATGTATCTAATAATAAATAGATGATATCAGTTAATTCAATAGTTTTTCCTATGAACTAAGAATGCAGTTCTGATTATTCAAATGTATGGTGTCCATATAGTAGTGAATCAAGCGAAGAACAGACGGGGGGAGTGCTACTACAGTACGGAAATGAAAATCGAAGATGACACTTATCTTTAGAGGCTACAGAGACTATAAAATACAACTCTTACTGAGCGTCAAAAGTTCAGTAAAACATCCGAATTAATAACAATTCGAATAAAACGAGGAAATATTAGTAGTAATATTATTAGTAATAGATGGAATCAATAAGAATTAAATGTGAGTAATGAAAAAATTTATGTTTCACATGTTAAAACTGCTGAACATTCACACATTCACATTGTGAATATTTTAGGGAGATCTATTATTAACATAAGTTATGAAACTGATAGTGGAACTGAAAAAATTAGTACACATTTTTATTTATTACACCTTTTAATCGTGATTACTTTTTTATATTCATAAATGTACTTTAAATGTACAGGTATTTCACTCTTCATCCTTTAGGTAAAAGACAAAGTGATTACTACGAACAAGCAATTCAGAAAAGGGTAAAGTTGGGACGCCCACCAACTTAAAATTTAATATATGCTTCTATATACAAAAAACGTCTCTCGCTTTGCTCTTTAAAATTACCCAATTTTACTTAAAATCAATGTTCTAAATAAACTACTGTATTACCTCTATATTTTTGAAAAGGTGATGAAAAACACAAATCGATTCTCTAAAATATGCAGGTTTAAAATACATACAGGGATGGCCAAAAGTACGGAATAAAATTCATATCTTTTGAATGAGTTAATTTTTTTTAAAACGCCGAAACACGTTAACTGATTTTGATTTTTTCCCATCTTACGGTTATATAATAATTAATTTTTCTTCAACCCCCTAACCCCCAGCTACCTCTACTTTTTTTTCAAATGGAAACATAAGGCATGAGGGGGCTAATTGAAAAGCTTATAGAAAACTGAATCCAGCCATACCAAATGAACAAGTTTTATTTTTTCAATAACAAGTTTTTTTTCTTTTAGAAATTGAAACAACTAGATAATTTACAAAAATAAACTCAATGTCGCAAATGCTGTAAAAGCTGTCCACAGCATTCTATAATAATAATAATAAGCTTTATTTTCCTCAAAGACAAAAGACATTGTATAGGAATAGTCATACAGCAAGATACCTTAACCTACTTACTACATACTAAACAATAGTTGCAATTTCAACATACATTAATTAGAAAAAAAAAATTCATTCAATGTATAAAATGTACTGTTTACCAGATATCGGTACAGCCTATTTTTAAAGATTGTGAGACTTTGTGCTCTTTTTATATCCAAACACAATTTATTATAAACTTTTAGGCCCAGATAAAAAGGTGAATTTAAAGACACATTATATTTAAAAAAAGGAAGGTGGAAATTTTTATTTTGTCGAGTGTCTCTGTTATGTATATTTTCGTTCAGTATAAAGTTAGAAACATTTTTGAAAACATATACAGCAAGTTCAAAAATAAACAACGACACAACAGTTAAAATATTAAACTTTCTAAAAACATTTCTGCATGACATATGACTGGGAATTCCCGCCATATTCCTTAAAATTCGTTTCTGGACAACAAATACATCCGGTGATAAGGTGGAATTTCCCCAGAGGACAACTCCGTACCGCAATCTTGAACTGACTTGGGCGTTGTATACTGTTATTAACTGTGACAAGGTTAACACAGGTTTTAAACTTCTTATCAGATAGCTGACGGAATTTAGTTTTGATATCAGCTGAGTGCAATGAGACCTCCATGTCAAGCATTCATCGATCGTTATTCCCAAAAATTTTATATCCATCTCCCATTTCAATAAATCTGAGCCATTAAAAGTTACATTAATATTGCAGCAATTTTTTTGTCGGTTATGAAACCTAATTACTTGAGTCTTATTTGTGTTCAGAAAAAGATCATTAGAAGCGTACCACGCACCCACATCTTTCAGTAAAGCATTGGTTTTGAGCCGCAAGGCCTCGTCTGAGTTACCAGAAACCAATAATGATGCATCATCTGCATACATGACGGACGAGGCATCAGAAACAACTTTGTCAAACTCATTTGTATATAGTAAGAAAAGGACAGGGCCCAATATAGACCCCTGAGGAACCCCCATATTAATATCTACCCGCTCAGAACTAACCTGCGACAAAACGCTGTTACCCGAGTAAGCGAGACAAACATATTGTTCACGTTCNTTTTTTGCGTTAGCAGTGATAGGTACAGTTTCAAATTCTTTATTTTATTCTGTGCAAATTCATGGAGGATAACACTGAAGATAATTAAATTTTATTTCACTTGTTAAGTAGGTGTTTTATACAACCCTAAAAACCTTGCTATTGAAAAAATAAAACTTGTTTATTTGGTATGGCTGGATTCGGTTTTCTATAAGCTTTTCAACGAGCCCCCTCATGTCTTATGTTTCCATTTGAAAAAAAAAGTAGGGGTAGCTGGGGATTAGGGGGTTGAAAAAAAATTAATTATTATATAACCGAAAGATGGGAAAAAATCAAAATCAGTTAACGTGTTCCGTCGTTTTAAAAAAAATTAACTCATTCAAAAGATATGAATTTTATTCCGTACTTTTGGCCATCCCTGTATATAGGTAATCCCATTGTTTTATGAATGAACAATATTGATACTGTAAAGATTCTTAGAACTTGAAAGCATATTTGTATGTCTTACGAGACATGAAATCTGACAGATTAAAAACAAATAAATTTGAAATTAGTACCAGCGTTATTAGTACCAGTTTTAGTGTATTTATTCATTTTAGGAAACTATAGTATCTAATCCTAGGAATGGCTTAGTATTCGGTCCTTCGACAGAACCAAACCTACCCGGTGCTGTGGTTATAAAAAAGAGCCATGAGATGTTAAATTATGGAGATTTTAACAGAATACCTTGCATGGTCGGTTTTAATTCGGCGGAAGGAACAGAAGCTGCTTCTAGTATGTAGAAAAATTTCAATAATATTAACATAGAAAAAATTTCAGTTGACGTTCTTCCTAAACAAGATACATTTATACTTAAAAAATATTTTCTATTCTTTCAGCTCTTTAAATTTATGTTAAAATAAATCGACATTAATGAGAAGCATCCAAAGTTGGTGATCATTTACAATCAAGAATTAGATATTGACTGATACTTATACAGGGTGTCCGTAAATTTCACCGACAACGTTTGACTGCATATTCACGACGATAACTAAATTCGATCTACGAAAAAAAAGTTAAATAAATAAAATTTTTGTTTTTGTGTAACAAGCCTTCAAGTTGTCAAAAATAAAACTAATTTAATTAATAATTTCATAACCCTTTTACCGATCGCGTTTTTGGCACATTTATTTGGACTAGTATGGCGTATTATTTCTAAAGGCTTTAGTCAAATCGACATACTGCGTGATAGTTTTCTCCGGTTACCTCTCCCTTTTAGCTATTAAAACTTTTACAGTGGTCGTATTTTTTTAAAACGGGCGCAACATTGAAAAAGGCGTTTTGTTTAAAAAAAATATGGTCTTTTGAGAAAATCGCCCACTGAAAGCCATTCTTGAGAAAAATTACATTATTTGCAGGTCTGTACGTTTCGGTTTGCGTAGCAGTGTCACGGATTTAAAACTTTGAGTTCAGTAGGCGATGAAAACAAGATGTTGATTGCTGTGGCTATCAGGTTATGTCATTATTGTCGTGTTTCTTTAGGATTCTCATTACTCCACACATGCAAATTATGAAAATTTGCAACTCAACTTGTAAAACAAGATTTGTCGGTATAAAACAATTTTTGAAGCAAATTATTATCTTCTGCGGCAAAATTGTAAACGTGCATCGCCTACCGAACTCAAAGTTTTAAATCCGTGACACTGCTACGCAAATCGAAACTCAGACTTGCAAATGCCATTTTTCTCAAGAATGGCTTTCTGTAGGCGATTTTCTCAAGAGACGATATATTTTTAAATAATGTTTCAATGTTGCTGCCCGTTTTCAAAAAATACGATCACTGTAAAAGTTTTGATAATCTGATTCAGACCAAGTTAGTATAGTTTTGTTACCTTCAAAAGTTACATACTTCAAAGAATTTTTTCTTCAAATATTTCCGGTTTAAATTTTAATCAAAATTTTAAAATATTACAAAGCGCCACAAAAAAAAGTAGCCTGGACCGTGGTCCAGATCGCTATATCCATGATACTTTGACCGCTGAATCTAAATATGAAGTCAGAAATCCCAGATCAGTTCGTGTTGTGATCCTATCAAAACATTCTTCTCGAAAGCGATTTTCGAGATTTCACACTGACTTGAGTAGACAATAAAAAAAATTCGATTTCTTAATTTCATTGCACGATAAGCTCGTAGCTTCATGGATGTATAATCATATAATCTGAGGATACATGCATTACTTCCATAACCCCGTAACTCCAGGTATGCAGGGGTGTACAACCACAAAACTCGGAGAATTTGGGTCCGTAGTTCTGTTGTAACTCCATAATACCTTGATCCGGGGCCGGGGCATCAAGTTCCTTTAGATCCATGATCTGGTATAGTCTTTCCGAAGTTAGTTGAACATGTAAAAAACGCCTGGCAATAAAATTTGATTTTATGAGTTTTATAGGCGTCCCTAAAAAAGTTTTCTGCTAAAGGTAAAAAATTATAATAATTTGTATATAATGTGTAGATAATTTGTATTATATGTTCATTTGGCCAACAACGTATTTTGATTATTTATGTCCTCAATCAATTTTATTATATTGATGGTAAATTTCGTTTTGTTCCGTTTCAAAATGCCATGTTGTAATAATAAACAAAATATCCCTCTTATTTCTCCCTTTCGCAATTGTAATATGAATGATTAATAGAGTGGTGCCTATGATAAATTAAAATTATCGGAATCACACCAAATTCCGCATTGCTGCACTGCACTGCCAGGCGACTTGTCGACAACTAACGCCGTTTGCCCGCACGCGCATTCTTCAACTGGGCCTATACATTTCTACCATCTGCACGTTAGTTCGACCAGACCTGTATATGGGTATGACTAAATAAATATGGGAACAAGTTTTTCAAATATTTCAATGCCGAGTTGCTGCGTAGCGACCGAGCCTGGTACATACTGTCAAGTTTTTGGTTCTTCAACTGAAATCGGAAAGACTGTACAAACAGATGTGTGTTATAAAGTCACCCGGGTTTTTTCTCATAGTATCTGCACTGAAAAAAACATAACGTTAATGCCACTATTCTTCCTATCACTGACTGTTCAAGTCCCGAAAACTACTTTTTATAGGAATTTCTTGATGATAGGATCTGGAAATTCTGACTTTAGATTCGGATTCAGCAGTTCAAAATACTATGGACCCAACGGCCCAACCCACTTTTCTTTTTTTTTGTGGTGCTAGTGTTTTTACTTATTTACAAACTTTTCTCTCGAATGCAGTAACGGGTACATGGAATATGGGTAGTAATGGATGGACGTTTGAATAAAATACCTACTAAGGATCGATGGATAATTTGACCTTTCTTTTGTTTTAGTAATCGACTACGTGAGGCCATACGTCTTCATGTACGATTTATTTTCCTCAAAACTAGTACCAATCGACATGAATATACAGTCTATATTTCGAAAAACCTTTGTTGCCCTCTCAATAAGGCAGAGATATTTTGGAGTTGTACCTATCAGTCTATCAGACGAAGATGTAGCAAAGGTATACTACAGAAATACAGAATCAGGATGTTGTCAAACTTAAGTCAAAAAATGCAGATTATTAACGAAAATCTTATGGCCAGTTTTGTAGTTAATTATACAAAGCGCTTCCTACTACCGCGCGGAAATAGCTATACCAACTCCATTTTATATATTCCAACAAAGTAAACAATTATGATGATTCGCGCCTAATAAGCAATTGGTCGAAATGAATCGAACAGATTCCCGATATGTTTTGACCAATGGTTCTGCAGCAACATGCCTTTCACGGATCATTGTTTACTTCATTGGAATGTGTAAAGTGAACGTAGTAAAATCACTGTCAAATTGCTGATATTGTGCTCTAACAGTCAACGTTTCTTAATATTAATAATCGATCAGTCGGGGACATTATTCTTATTGTTTCATTCAACTTTTTGACTTTACAGTGAATAGTTATAAACATTTTTACCAAAATGTCATTCAGATACAATAATATCGAGTTCGTGGACATGATTTTAATCGACGGGGAATGTCGTCAAAATACTAGACAAGCATCTCGGCTATACGCGAAACAGTATCCTACATCCCAGGTTCTGAATTTATTTCTGATTTATTTTCTTTGTTCAGCGAGCTCGTGATAAAGGAAAGCTATAAGAAGACCATGAAAGACATGTCGGATGTGTTTGACAAAACAATCGGTTGTTACATGTAAAGTTAAAAAAGTTGTGCAGAATTCACATTTGTCGTGTACTACTATTGCAACCAGGAGGCCTTCCAGTCAGAGTTTGTTTTTTAAATAGTTATTAGCACAATAATGGGAATGATAATTTCACTAAATGTAAGTTGGCAACATTTACACGGAGTGAAGTACGCAACTTGCATATCAGCCATATATGGTCTATGAAAAATCTTTATGAGGCTCGAAGTATGAACTTCTAACACAGATTTTCAGTTATGAGCTTGTATTGTTAATGATATGGAAACTTTTGTTCTATTAGATAGATAAACTGATACTCTCTATTCGAATTTTTTTATAAAATGATTTACCTGTCTTTTTGACGGATGTACTACTTCAATTTGGTATGTAGTTCCTGCATGACGGTGCTCCACCCCACTTTCAACGCGAGTTACGTAATTTGTCAATTAGAACTACCATTACTATCAATCCACAGTGCATCTTGTATACGCTGAGCACGATTCCATGTTAAGGACAACCGGAAAAATTTTGAATATTGACTATAATTTTAATATTACCATATTCGCATTCTTATTCAATACTTGTACAGGTAAGAAAATTTACATACCAGCATTTATAATTAGTAGATAATTGTAAATAATTTTTTAACATATGGCGTATTAGCAATGCAAAATAATACTTTTAATTCGCCAACAAAAATCGATACTATTTTCATGAATAAAGTATTTCCTCGCTTTTGGTAAGGATTCTGACAGACAATTATTGAATGTTTTTACTAGTAATTTTTATGATTGTCTATTTTTTTTGGGAGCTGTATTTCTATCAACTCTCGTATCTAATTTTGATAACATCCTGTATTCGTTACACAATATATAACTCGGTAAAGAACTGAAGTTTATAAGTTTTTTTTTTGTTAATTTTTAGTTTGTGACTGATGATCAGTTCGTTAGACCAATATACGAATATGTTTCCCTAATCTCTAAGTACGTCCCTGTGTATTTCTACAGATTTTCGTATGAGGGTGTAACAGGTATAAACGGACAACCTCGTAAAAATAAAGGTAGGGTTAGAAAACTATTGTTACAATAGTTTAGTTCCTACGTGTTGCAGGAGTTGGACATAGTGAAGAACTGTCTTATATGTGGAAGCAAAAGGATAATATTGCTGACCCGCCAGAAACCGATATTATAACTAGAAAGAGACTCGTCAAACTTTGGACAAACTTTGCACAGACATCGTAAGTCGTTTAGGTCATTAAGGGATGTACAACGTGACCAGCTTAAAACTTTCAATTTAAGCTTTAATATCGTAGAGTTAATTAAAGTCGATATGATTGTGTCTTGCAGATACTTCGTTAAACTGTAAGGGACTAAATAAGTTTTATTTCTACAAATGGAACTAAAATAAGATATACAGGGTATTAATGAACTTATGTCAAAAATTTAAAGCTTTGAAAAAGGAGCAAAAACTGAGTTAACTTATGTCGCAAACTTGTATGGGAAATTTAAGGTCATAGAGAAAAAAGCTAATTAAAATGTGTTTAAAACTGTTTTGGAACTGCTGAAATACATGTATTTTATCGCGGCGAGTAGTTACAAAAAAATATGTAACACTTTCTACGAGTTTGTAGGTTTCTTATCAAGCCGGACTATATTCGAAAGTCAGTTTGTAATACATTGTTGTAGTGAGTGCTGTTCTGTTTTTCAATAGTACATTAAATAGCCGCATTTGCAAGTTTTCTTTCGAAAATGGCGCATTTATTTAGCAATCGCGAATTTTATGATATGCTCATAATTTATGGCGAAGCGAACGAAAATGCCCATAGAGCTTGTCAAGTATATAGTGCAAGATATCCTGAACGATATGCTCCCGCACCGCGAACATTTGTTGCTGTAGCACAAAGAGTTTTGGACACCGGTGAAGTACAACCGCGTCGAGGTTGCGACGGTGGCCCAGGGCGACCACTAAGAATCTTAAATATTGAGGAGATTATTTTATATCTCGTCGAAGAAGATCCGCATCGTAGCACCAGAAATGTCGCACAGCAAATAAATATTTCGCATCCTGTTGTGTGGCGGATATTACGGGAAGCTCAGTTGTACCCATCGTGCTATTACTCCTGAGGATTTTCCACTACGTCGAGGTTTTTGCGAATGGTTGCTTTAGGAACATGCAAGAAATCCTCAATTTGCAGCGCAAATACTTGTTACAGATGAAGCATGTTTCAGTCGAAATGGTGTACCTACGCAGTGGCGTACGGTCGGGGGGGGATAAGGGGGATATATCCCCCCCATGAACTCAGGTTTATATGCAGGTGATAGCCAAGATGCATAGATTTTATTTTGTAATGTTTGAAATTAATATAAAATAACCTTATTCATTAATATATTTTTTATTATATCCCCCCCAAGGGTCAAAGCAGCGTACGCCACTGTACCTACGTAACGTCCACAACACTCACCACTGGACTATCGAAAATCCACACGAAACAGTTTTCAGTAAACATGTGGGCCGCTATAGATAATGACACATTAATAGGACCTTTTGAATTGCCTAGACGCTTAGACGGTGCTTCATATCTGCAAAATCGTTTGCAAGAATTAATGGAAGACGTGCCATTAAATGTTCGGCAAAATATGTGGTTACCGCATGACGGAGCCCCCGCTCACTTTTTTGTGCGCGAGTTTCTAAACATTATTTTTCCCGATCGCTGGATAGGCCGCGGCAGCCTAGTTAGATGCCCTCCCCGGTCCCCGGACCTCACCCCTTTAGACTTATTTTTGTGGCGATATGTGAAAAGTGTTGTGTATTCCACGGAAGTTTGTGACATGGACCAACTGCGACATCGTATTGCAGAAGCTTGTAATACGATTCGAGAGGACGTGGCAATGTTACAACGCGTGCGAGCGAATTGGATACGTTGCGCTGAAGCTTGTGTGCAAGCAAATGGTGGGTACATCGAACATCTTCTATGAAAATCAGCAGTTCTTAAAAGATGGTTCCTTGCAATGTTGAAGTAAGTCAGTGTTTAAAATTACATGTTACTCAACACAAATCCGTATATTTACCTCATTTTGACATAACGGAGATGTGGCAAAAATATTTGACAAAAGTTTAACATCCTGTATGTTGTGAAATGAGTACTTCTCGAAAATGATTGGAGATAACTTAATTCTGAATAGTTTTATATTTCTACTGACTGTCAGTCAATTGCAAAATAAAAACATTTACATATTTACACCGCTTAGTGGTACATTGATACTTTTTCTGCGAAATATATCCATATCTTGATGTCGCTAAAGAAAACTTTTAGTAAGTCTTTTTCGTGTGTAACGTCTTTTTTATATTTACTTTTAACCGTTTTCAAAATATTAATAGTTGGATATCAGTTTCCTGAAACTCTCAGTTTTAATAATATCTGTTTCTTTTTTCAATTTTAAAAATTCACATGAAAATTATACGCTTTGTTAAGGAGGTTTACCTGATTTGGAATTGACAAACAAATATTCATAAAAAAATTAATATAAGCTTATTAGTATGAAGAAAATCCTCAAACAAAATTATGACTAGTTTGGATACCTAAGAGACGAGTTATTAATAAAATAATTTTTCACGATTTAGAATGAAGTCTTATGAGAATGCAGATTTTTTTGGTCTTTCCACTTAGAATGCGCAACAATTGACGAACAGTTTCCACAGCAACTTGTATAAATAGGAAACTGATATCTAAGGAACCGTATGATAGCTCGTAGAAATCGATTAGGTACTTGTGAGATACATAATTTATAATAATTCTCCTTCAAACTGCTGTCGTTGACTAACTTAACCTCCATATGCGTGATAGCGGCAACGCCGTGGTCTCGACGTAGCGTATTATTTGAAATTTGCAGGTGTCCAAGCAAACAGAATGATCGAACGCGAGCGAGCGAACGCCGAGGCGAGCGAGCCAGCCAAGTGCAACGTTGACAAATCTAAAGGCTTACTACTTTAGTCACTAGCGAATCTACAGAAACTCTTGTTAGACTTTAGATGTACCTCCGTACCCGATAAACCTCCTTATATTAACACATGCCACTCGAAAGAGGACTTATTGAACGTAAACGTATTGCTCTATCAGATTGTGTTTTTGGTTGCTTGGTTATTTAATTAGAAAGTCGAGTTGATAAAATTGATTATTTTCGGCACTTGCTTTTTTTCGTTTTTAATCGAGATGGGGAAAACGCTAAAGCCGCTCAAACTGCCGTATATTGTGATGATGCAATGAATGAACGAACGGCCCGTCGATGGTTTTCGCGTTTTAAAGAAGGTGATTGCAATTGGGACGCCCTGTTGAATTTGATGAACAGCAATTGAATCACGAAAGTCAATGACAGTCAACAAGGAAATAAACTCAGGAAAGGGGATATGATCACAAAACAGTAGTAATTAGTAAACCATTTGCATTCGATGGGAAAAGTTCAAAGACTCGGCACCTGAGTTCCACGTCCCATATGTTTTGAACTAAAACAATAAGAATCAACGCCCTTCAATTGCCGCTGGTTTGCTCTGTCATCGTCGATCAACATGTGGTCATAAGATACGTTTTGTTCATCGTACTGTCACTGGTGATGAAAAATGGTATATTTGCGTGAACTTGAAACAGCGGAAAGAATGCTTAAACCTGAAAAAACAAGCAACTCCACCAACAAAATCAGAACTTCATCCTCGAAAGACAATGTTATGCATCTGGTGTGATTGGAAAGGAATTGTTTATTGCGAACTCTTACCAAACAATCAAACCGTCAACGTAGAACTTTGTCCAACAACTAGGTCGACTCCACGGTCTTTTGCAACATGAACATACGCGACCACATATCGCCAATATGACCAAAATGGTCATTCGGGAGTTGAATTGGGAAGTTCTGCCTCATACGCTTTACTCTTCCGAACTTGCTCCTTCTGATTTTCACCTCCTCCGCTCTTTGTCAAACTCCTTGCGCTGTTTTTTTTAACAATGACAATGAGTTAAGAGCTTCGCTTGATGAGTTTTGCGAGTCCAAACCAGTGGATTTTTAAAGAAGAGGCATCGAGAAACTTGTTGAACGTTGGGAGGTCATAAATAACAATAGAGAATACATCTCTGATTAGCCCATTAACAATAATTGTAGAATTAAAAATAAAATATCTTAAATTTGACATTACTTATTCCCCAACACTTACATGAAAAATGGATAGAATTAGAGAAGTATTTATTTCAACTTTTTTTCTTCAAAATGAACTTTTCTAAAGTTACTTTAATTTATGTCTACAAACAACACTGTTATGTTATGCAAACTGAGCCAATCTGTACAAATTTTGACTAATGCTATTTACCGAAATATTTTAGAAACCCCACCCCAGAAAAAGACGACCTATTCCAAAATGTGATTTGGCCAGTCGCTAAGCACAGAAACATCACCTACTTGGACATTGGACAGAGTTTGAAAGTGACGACTGATATGAGCTACTACAACATTGAGTTTTGGAGACTCTTGTACAAGAATTTCGGCTTTCCACCGTATGATACCTACTAGGTCTACGAGTATATTAGATTAAATTTTTAATGTTGATATTTTATTTTTATAAAAGCGATTGAGTTTATCGCTAGAATAATAAAACATATGAGAGGATTTAGTAAAGGACTACAAACGTTAATGGTAATGGTTTATACAACACATATTTTGTTATTTGTATAATTACAGAATTAAATCTGCAAGATTTTGTAAATTTAAGAATTATTTTTCTAGTAAAGAAATAAAACATCGAAATTTTAAAATACAAAAGTAGTTAAGGACATTTTTATTTACAACTTTTCCAATATTCCATTTAATATTAAGCATTATTAAAAAAATTACATCTATAACATTTTATAGAATTGCAGATAAATAAATTAATCAGATGTTAAATGAAACATTAAGTACCTTAAGATTCTTCAATTTGTACTTTGGCACAATAATTTATTGACTAGTTTTTATTTAAGCAAAATACAATATGTAATACACAAAATGAAGGATCTTTTTTTCGTTCCTTTTTTTAAAAATATATTTTTGAACATCTTTTGAATAATAAATTAATAATTAATAAAATGACAGTCATGAAAAAGTGCATTAAAGCACAGGAACGCCATTATGAGCTCACTCTGTACATTTATTTAAATAATTCTGAATTTATCTAAACCCACAAAAGCTATCCAAACAAGTCAAGAGATGGTACCATACTCAGGTAAATATTTTATTATTTATTTTAAAAATATTAAACTCATTACAGTTTTCTCATAGAAACATTATGTTTCTTTTTAAATATATTTTGATTTTTACTAAGTAATTAACAATTCAATTAATAAGTTTAGTACGTGCCTGTGTTTAAAATAGTGGAATATGGTTAATAAAAAAAAACGAAATGTCAGCCATCAGAAAATCAAGATCCTGATTTCCTTGCACTATTCGGATCCGAGCTGAAAAACCAAGGCCATGTGAAGTGTAGTCTTACCTACTCACTGTATTTCATAAAATGCACATTATTAATATCCATTCATCCATGTATTGTGCACACAAAATTCCATTTCAATATCTTCATTTTTTCAGAAGATATTTAAAAATATTATATTTTTTATGAAAACTTTAAAACCCTCTTGTAAAAGAGGTACTTATTGTCCGATTTGATTCCTTTTTTAAGTATATAGAGATTAAAATACCTATTACCTCACATAATATTTGTATTTATTTTCAGTTATCAAAGTCCACTTTTTTTTGGTAGATAAATTTGTCAAAAACTGGATATCGGTTTTTTTATTTAATATTTAACTACGCCATTGGATCTTGCACGCCCTCAATTAGGTTTATACCAATTTATATAAAAAAATATTCATTGCTAATTGTAAAATTGAAGTTAGTTTTTATGATTACTAATAATAAAAAAAGACAAATGACATAAACCACATACAAATTGCCTCAATCTAAAATTTTTAAAATATTTCTCCAAACTTCATTTTATTTTGAACATTCCGTAAGCCTCAGTTATTATATCCCTTAAGTCTTTGGTTGGACGTTCTTTGTATACTTACTTGATTTAAGTATAATTCACAGGAAGAAGTTTAATATTTTAAAAAAGGCAAATTAGAAATTAGAATTTGTAAGCGTGTTTAAATCATTTATAATCATCAGACATTCGAATCAAGATAAACTCTTGTTTATGGGTTTATTGTGTGACCAAAATATACAACAAACATAATATGTATAACTTCCATTGTTCATAATAAAATTCATTATGATTGTATATTGTTTTGAATTCATTTAGAAACAAAGTTATTAATTTAATTTTACTATTAGCATTGAGTCTTAACGAAATTTAATATACAGGCTCTATTGAGGGGGTGTTAAATCCAATGCCGTAGTCCAATTTTAAATAAAAAATTATAAGACAATTTTTGTCAAAGGGGGAGGGTCAGTTAGGCCGGTTTTCACCCCCTTCATTTTTTTCCAAAAAAAATTATTTTTTTTTATTTATATCCATGAACTAATCGATTCCATACCAAACGGGACCTCCCCCTCCTTCCTAGTCAGGATCAAGGTCAATTAATGGTCAAATTTAGAAAAAGTGCATTAAATCAAAGGATCTCGTAGTTTAAGTTTTTTGGGTCGCTGAGTCCGAATCGGAGGATAGTTCCTCTGTATCAGGCCATTTTAAGATTGTTTCAAGGTCATTTCAAGGTCAAATTGAGGAAAAGCCGATCAATCAAGTCCGAGCACATGTTATATAGGATTTTGAGGTCACTGAGTTCGAATCCGAGGTCAGTTTGTCTGTATCAGGTTATTTGAAGGACGTCTCAAGGTCATTTCAAGGTCAAGTTGAAAAAAGCCAAGTAATTAAGTCTAACCGCCTGTTATACACGTATTTGGAGTTGCTGAGTTCAAATCTGAGGTCAGTTTGTCTGTGTCAGGTCATTTGAAGGCCATCCAATGGTCATTTGAAAGTTAATTTATGGAATTAACCCTCGAATCATTTACCGTTCTTATAGTCGCTGAGTCCGAATCCGAGATCCATTTATATGTATTTATAAAGGTTCGACGTTATTCCAAGGTTGATTTGAGAAAAATACTTCTTGTGGAGTCTGTGAGAGACGATTTCAGACCCCCTTTCGACCGAAACTAAAATTGTTGATACTGAAAATAGGTTTTTAAAATCATTCGAGTTTAAACAGAGCTACACAAGATTTGGGCAAGTTCATCTGAAGGAGCAAATGAGCAGATCTTTTATATTGAAAACTACATATTTGACACATAAATGACCTGTACAAAGGTTGTAGAATTTCACATGATTAAAACTTGACCAATCCTCTTTACCTTCGGTTTACATTAAGCTAATCGACACAAATCAAGTAGTGGATGACTAAATCGTCATATAATTGGACCTTGGATTCAAACTCAGAGACCTCAAAAACGCTAATCGATTTCTCGTTTTTTCTTGGTTTGATATTTAAATAACCTTGAAATAAACCTCAAATGACCTGATATATACAAACTGACCTCGGATTCGAACTCAGCTATCCCAAATTTAGCAGGCGGTTAGACTTAATTGCTCGGTCTTTTTCAATTTGACCTTGAAATGACCTTGAGACGACCTTTAAATGACCTGATATAGACAAACTAACCTCGGATTCTCCCCAACTACCACAAAATCCTGTATAACAGGTGGTCGGATTTGATTGCTCTACTTTTTCTCAATAGTACGGTCAAAATAGACATTTCAATTAACGAAAATTCCGACAGAGCTAAATTTTGGTGGAGGGCTTTGGTACACTATTAGAAATAAAGTGTCAAAAGTCCCCATCGATCCCATGTGTGCTAAAAAAGTTATTCGGGGTCTCAGGTGTTAATTTTTGAGTTTTTTTGTTTTTTTTTCGAAAACGGTAAGTTTTATCAAAAAAGTAGTCCTGACAAAAATTATAGATCTTAAAATTATCTACAAAAATGGTTCTTATACTTTTTTTCTAAGAATCACCATTCCTGAGATATCGCGATTCTAATAGTTGAAGGAGTCACGTTCTACATGATATGCACATATTTCCACACCACCTGTGAGGTAGTGTACTTTGGCGCGTTTTTTTTAATGTTGTTTCCCCGGTAGGCCTACTCCACGAACTGTTATGACGGAATTTTCAGGGACAATACTCTTTTAACTGCATGATGATTATTGATATTGATATTAGTTATTGACTTTAACTGTAGTTCTGATTTCTTTTGATATTTTAATCTGATTCATACTCTTCAAAGTCGACTTCAACAGTCATGTCTTCTTCGATTTCTTATTATTCTTCTTCTTCCTCTTCCTCTTGCTGGATGTTCATAAATTGTTGAAATGAAGATGAATCAGCTATCTCTTCATCGAAATCACATGAATCTTAGTCTGTTGTATTCAATTGGACATTTGAGCAACACTGGCTTTGGCAATTAGTATACGCTGGAGAACACAGTAACCCTACTTTTCTACAGACACATTTAAGCAGTACAACCTTTTTGTAATTGCAAAAAAATAGTGTTTAGGAGTTTTTCCGGAGCAGGTGGGAGTAAAGTTTGAATCGATTCCAAAGTATTATCTGTTAATTTCCAACCCCAATCTTCAGGGTTTAGTTGATTGCCTAGCCATGTCTGAACTTGATAGTATACTCGATACAAGTGTTGATTAGCAGAAGCTGATGTTGGAGGAAGACAAGATAGTTGTACTTGTTTCTTGTTTCGTGTATTTTTTACAAAAGTTTTTACAATAGAGTAGCTAGATGTTATTTAAGGCCATGCGGTTAGAGGCGATTGACTAAGGGACTGAGTTTCTTTTGAGTGTATATTCTCAGAATAGTATAGTTTATACATATAAGTGACACAAATAGGCATTTTTACTTGTATTAAGTGCCTGACTATGTATGTACGTGGCATATACAGGGTCGGAAAGTCCCCAATAAGAAGTGGATCTTATTTGTGGAAGGGCGATGTGGGCGGTGACTATTAGACGCATTCATTATAGCCATCTTTCTCTATCGCATGGATTTCTATGACTTTCTCTATCGCTCTCACGTAACGGCTGCTGAACCAAGGGGACTTTCCGACCCTGTATGTGCATATCATGTAGAACGTGACTCCTTCAACTTTTAGAATCGCGATATCTCAGGAATGGTGACTCTTAGAAAAAAAAGTATAAGGACCATTTTTCTAGATAATTTTAAGATCTATAATTTTTGTCAGAGCTACTTTTTTTTTATAAAACTTACCGTTTTCGAAAAAAATCCAAAAAACCTCAAATTTTGACCTTTGACCCCGAATAACTTTTTAGCACACAAGGGATCGATGGGAACTTTTGACACTATATTTCTAATGGTGTACCCAAGGTCTCCGCCAAAATTTAGCTGTCGGAATTTTCGTTATTTGACCACTATTTTTATGACCGGACTACAATTTGACCTTGAAATGACCTGGCCAAAAATGAAGGGAACCGGAAACCGGTCTAATTACCAACGAAAAAAAAAATTATAAGTACACTTTGATAATTAGATATTAGATAACTCAGTGCTATCATGGAGTCCCTTATGCTCTACTACTAAAAACAGAATTAAATGGGACACTAAATATTCCTATCTACTTTTCTTACGAGGGTATTTCCATTTGAAATAGATCACCTAGATCACAATAGATATTCTTAATACTTGCTTGCTTGCTATGACAAACAACCACGAGCAAGTGGCTGATAAGGGAAAATTTGAAGATACCTTCAGGGCTTCACCAACTGATTGTTTTTTCCAATATTCAATTCGCGTTAAATGTAAACGGCGCCAATATAAAGCCGGTGCTTACCACAAAAATCCGTAATCCCAGTAATTTTCCTATGATTTAATAATAAGATCACAGGCCGATAAATAACGGTAAATAAAAGGGAACAAGCAAGGAAAAACACGCGTCCAACTAATTCCGGCCACTTATTATATTAAAATACCTCTCATGTGGAAAAGGGCCCTAATAGGCCATATTAGATAATAATTCGTAGAGGGTGAAGTCATTTTGGGGGATGCCGGAGGCTCGGGCGATCTTTTATCTGACTACAGTTATAAAAACAACCCTCCTCGATGGCCGGCGCGACCCGTCCGCTCCTTTATTATGTGCGAAATAAACGCGGCAGTTTTATTGTTATACGTGGCTAAGTGTCTGCACATTAATCGTTTATTAAACGCATGCGGAAAGCCGTATGTCTTTTTGTGCTTCAATGTACATCGCTTGGAAGAAGTGTCAGGAATGTCATCACCAGATTATCCTTGGGTTATGGATATATTGGCGCGACTGAGGGTCGTCGATCGTGTTCTAATTTTTGGTCTGCACCATGTCAAGGATTAACTTAGAATCCACATGTCCCAGTAAACGCACATACGTTTTTAAAACGTATTTTCAACGTGCTATTAGTATAATCTTTCCAAAGTCAGTTGAACATGTATAAAAACGCCTAGCAATAAAATTTAATAAGTTTCATAGGCGTCTCTAAAAAAGTTTTCTGCTGAAGGTAATAAAATAATATTAATTTATGCAGGGTGTCTCATAATTAGCTGCCAACCCTGAACAGGCCGATTCTATTATCAAAACTAAGTAAAAAAGTTCATATGAACATGGGTCCGGAAATGCATCCTAAGGGCACAGTGACCCATTGAAGAGGGAGGAATGGAAATCATTTTTTTGCAATATCTCTCAATCGCGTTGTGATAAATGAATGAAATTTGGTATACACAGCTAAATTTTGATGAGCAATTTGATGGACTAATCCATTTATTTCCACAAGGTCCATTGGGGTGGGTACGGGGGGGCCCTTGGTACTTTGCGTGTGTAACTTTTTCATCTTTGACTTTTTAACAAATTGGACAGCAAATTCCGTTTTCCCGAACTGTTTTACGTTAAAAAGGTACTCTTGTTTCAAATCGTTATCTTTAACGGTTTCTGAGAAAATCGCTCTTGAATTAATCCCACTTTGGTCAATTTCATAGTAATTTAAACAAAATTATCAAGGTATTCTTATGTCAAAGTATTGTCAACCCGATTGCCAATTTAATAGTTCTAAGCGAAAAAAATGGAAGAGTTTACGGGACAAGAGTTAGTTGATATGATATTTATTTATGGCTTTTGCGATGGTAATGCTGCAGCGGCAGAACGCGAGTACGGGAGAAGGTTTCCAAACCGAAGGCTGCCATCAAGGAGGACATTCCCTACGGTATTCCGCAACTTAGCTGCAACCGCCACTTTTCGAAAGGCACCGGGTCAAGGACGTCCCAGGATTAATAGGGAAGCGGAGGTCCTTGACGCTATTGAACAAGATCCTACGACTAGCATACGGAACATTTCAAGGCAAATAAATGTTCCTCGGCCAACGGTACTACATATCTTAAAGATTTCCTTAACAGAATTGATTAGATGTGCTACTAACATTTCAGGTTGGAAGAATATTAAAGCGACAAGGTCTACATGCCTATCACTATCGACGTGTACATGGCTTGATACCAGAAGATTTTGCGCCACGTATGCAATTTTGTCGCTGGATTTTGTCGCTGGACAACGAGCAAGCTTCCAAAATTTTGTGGTGTGACGAAGCTACTTTTACCCGAAATGGAAAATTAAATTTTCATAATTCTCATTATTGGGAAGAAGAGAACCCACATGTTGTTCGGAGAACAAACTTCCAGCAACGGTTTTCCATAAATTTATGGGCGGGAATAATTCACGACACTCTGATTGGACCTATTGAAATTCCACAACGTCTCAATTCAAATCTTTATTTAAACTTACTTCAAGAAAATCTTCCCCAAATTCTCGATGATCTGCCTCTAAATTTACGACGTAACATGTTTTTTCAACACGATGGAGCCCCGGCACATAGTGGTCGCAATGTTCTAAATTTCCTAAACGAAAATTTCGCTGGACGGTGGATAGGGAGGCACGGACCGGTAGCTTGGCCGCCGCGTTCTCCCGACCTAACCCCGCTGGACTTCTTTTTCTGGGGATATCTAAATCAAAAAGTTTACGCCACCGAAGTCGATACCCGTGAGGAATTGCTGCAGCGTATCAATGATGCAGCCAATGAAATTCGTCAAAACCGTTTTAGCATCTTAATAGCTTCGAGAAGTGTTACACGTAGGGCAAGACTTTGTATCAGAGAAGGTGGAGGGTTTTTTGAACAGTTTTTAAAATAGCTTGTTGTCTGTTATCAAAATTAAGTTTCCATCTTATGATCCCTTCGAAAAGTGACGGTTGCAGCTAAATTGCGGAATACAGTGAGGAATGTCCTCCTTGATGTCAGCCTTCTGTTTGGAAACCTTCTGCCGTACTCGCGTTCTGCCGCGCAGCATTACCATCGCAAAAGCCATAAACAAATCATCATATCATAATTGTTCTACATCAATAATGTGTATTACTGATTACGTATAAAATTATTATTATTATTTTTTGTTTAAATTACTATGAAATTGACCAAAGTGGGATTAATTCAAGAGCGATTTTCTCAGAAACCGTTAAAGATAACGATTTGAAACAAGAGTACCTTTTTAACGTAAAACAGTTCGGGAAAACGGAATTTGCTGTCCAATTTGTTAAAAAGTCAAAGATGAAAAAGTTACACACGCAAAGTACCAAGGGCCCCCCCGTACCCACCCCAATGGACCTTGTGGAAATAAATGGATTAGTCCATCAAATTGCTCATCAAAATTTAGCTGTGTATACCAAATTTCATTCATTTATCACAACGCGATTGAGAGATATTGCAAAAAAATTATTTCCATTCCTCCCTCTTCAATGGGTCCCTGTGCCCTTAGGAAGCATTTCCGGACCCATGTTCATATGAACTTTTTTACTTAGTTTTGATCATAGAATCGGCCTGTTCAGGGTTGGCACCTAATTATGAGACACCCTGTATACAGGGTGTTTCAGGATTAAGTCGACAAACTGTAAGGAGAAATTCCTCATAAAAAATGAGAAAAAAATCAAGTATACATTTTTTTCCAGAGACGCTTCATTTTCGAAATATAGGGCGTTAAAGATTTTTAAAAAAATTCGAATTTTTTAAATAACTTCTAAATGACCCTACCAACATGTTATGTCGAAACGATATTCCTCTCTGAACTGAGTAAAGTTTGTCCAAAAAATTTTTTCTAAAAATTTTCAGAAAATTTACTTTCGAATACTTGAAAATTTAAAAGTTACCCATCTCCGCTCGGGCAGGTAGAGGTGAAAAATATGTGCTGAAATGATATACCTCTATGAATAGCTTTAGTCTAAAACATCTAACGAGAAGTTTGCAGGTCCCACTTAAATTTTGATTCGTTTTCAGCTCGTCAAAATGCGTCGGAAATTATATGTTCAAAAATTAATTTTGGACTATGAATAAGCGATTTTTGGGTCCGTTTTCACCCTAAATATAGATTTTATAAAATACTGGTCAGTCGTCATAAAATTCTGACTACGGTATCTTTGCGCTAGAGTTTTTTTTTGTGTGCTTGTGTAATTTATCTCTTTTTTACCAAAATATGCCTGAACTTTTTTTTCTACATTTACATTGTTTTAAGCTTTTCACTTGCGATATCTTTGTCGAATCCAATTAAATTGGAATATGGGCGGAAAAAATTGATCATTTTTCGAATATTCAGCTGCCAGTAAAATCCCAGCTGAAATATTCTCGCGATTGTATTTGTATGATTTTGTGGATCAGAATAAATTGTACTTCAAGGATTTTTAACTAAAAAAATACGTACGTGTATAATAATAAATCGGTATTTCCTTTGTTATAATTTATTGATACTGAACTGCGGTCCTCCTTATTCTCTAGATTAGCTTTTATATAGGATGTCTCAAAATAAGTGCCAACATTATAATCACAACAACTTTCGTCTATTTTTTTTAATCCTATGTATATGTCCAATACTTTTTACGCTTTATAATAATGTTAGCAGGCTGCTTCTATTAAAGAAATATTTAAGTAGTGTGTGCCAACGTTTTATAATGAATGTTCAACGCTGTGTGCAATAACAGTGTCAACCTACCGAAATACCAACGCTGGTTTCTTTTTGACGAGTAAAAAGTTTGTAATTTGGATAATTATTGATTTAAATAGTTTATAACTAATTTTATTATATTTCAGTGGTAACCGAATTAATTCTGCATATTTTTGCTTATTATTCAATCAACTAAGGGTTTTGATTTATGCTATGGTAGCAGGTAACAAAAATTTAAAATTTAAAAGAAGTATATTATCCCAAAATCCAGAAGAAGTTTTGAAAAAAATATATAGGACAGAAGTTGTGCTCTTAATAAGTTAATAACATGGTTATAATTTTGGCACTTACTTTTGGGACGCCCTGTGTACGTTAAATGAATAATAATAGTTAAATTTCTATTAAAGAGAAATTTTGATGTGAATAAATACCGTACTCCAGACTAGAGTCATGGTAAGTAATCAAATTGTAAAACCCATTTTTTACTTGTGCGTAAAAGACCGCAGTGGCGTAGGAAATGCTTTTAATATGAATTTATAAAATCTGATTTTCTACAATGCCAGTTAAATTCATGGCAGCAATAAACCATATTTGAGACGAAATTTTTAAGAAGAACATTACGTGTGCGTGTTATACGTTTTTTTTTTCAGTTTAAAACAACAAATCTAGTTATTGCAATTTATAGAACGGCTATGAATGTGTATAGGCAGAGGTTACATTATCAATAATAATCGCGATATTGTCAATAATAACAATAAATATTGAAATATTGAATATGTGAATTGGGAGATTGAGTGTATTCAGGTAATATTGAAAACGAATCCAAATTTTCTAATGTCTCAATTTGCATATCTAAAATTAATAGGGGTGTTTGGTATACATTTTTTTGAAAAAAGTTACGCCTCTGCAAACATTTCAAAAAAAATTGTTGTTCTTTTTTATTTTCCATGTATATCAAGTTAAAGAAACTAAACTTGGTGAACATTATCTGTGAAAAAAACTACACTTTTTGATTTTTTTTTCAACCCTGAAGTATTTTTGTAAGGGGTTGAAATAACGAACCCCTATAACATTTTCTTTATAATTTTATTCAATAAAATATTGCATTGCCACATTTATTTTTTTTTTCATAAATCCTTAACTTTTCGAAAATACTTGAAGATAACAGAAAGTTAGAAAATAGTAAATTTTAGACATATTTTTTAAAAGAAAAAAATTTTATCACATTATTTTAGTTTTCAATTATTTTTTTATTCACTTGAAATTAAGTTAATCTATAAGAACGTTCATCCAAATTTAGTTAGTTTTTAGTGTATTAATTAAGAAAATCATAAATTTGACATTTTTATCTTTCACTAGAGAAAACGTCACTGTCGCATTGACTAAACCGTGAAAAATTCCTTACTTTCACAAGAAGAAAATGATGTGAATTTCAATTTTCTACGCCGCAGTAATAGTAAATACATTTTCACAGTAAATAAAATGACGTTTAAAAAACATCCGTTTTCTCAAAATCTCGGTCAACGAAAAGTATAAGAAAAAACAAAACTGTTTAATGTAAGCTTAGCGATCCTACACTGAAAAAAATGGGCTTATTAAACTGTTTATCTAAAATAACATGTATAGCACATATTTCCATACTCATTATTCAATAAGTTTAAGCGGAATGCATTCATTAAATAATGGTTATAAGGAATCACTTGTATGTACGCAGGGTGTCCGCAAATTTCACCGACAACGTTTGGCTGCATATTCACGACGACGAATAAATACGATCTACGAAAAAAAAAGTTAAATAAAAAATTTTTGGTTTTTTAGTTACCTACAAGCCTTCAAAGTTGTCAAAAATAAAACCAATTTAATTAATAACTTCATAACCCTTTTACCGATCGCGTTAAAATTTATTATTATTTTAAAGTATTAGCTCCTGTTACCTCTCTCTTTTAGCTTTCACAGTGGTCGTATTTTTTTAAACGGGCAGCAACATTGAAAAAGTCGTTTTATTGAAAAAAAAATGTCTCTTGAGAAAATTGCCTACAGAAAGCCATTCTTGAGAAAATTGGTATTATTTGCAGGTCTGTATGTTTCGGTTGGCGTAGCAGTGTTACGGATTTAAAACTTTGAGTTCAGTAGGCGATGAAAACAAGATATTGATTGCTGTGGCTATCAGATAATGTAATTATTGTCGTGTTTCTTTAGGATTCCCATCACTTCACACATGCAAATTTTGAAAATTTACAATTCCGTTATTTGTAAAACAAGATTCGTCGGCACAAAACAATTTTTGAAACAAATTATTATCTTCTGCGAAGCCATTCATCAACCAGCGGCAAAATTGTAAACGTACGTTGGGATCTAAAGTTTCAAGTTCTTGAGCAGGAGTTAAATGGCCGAAGAAGTTGCTTTTTTAAAGTTTTGTGAACAAGCCAAATACCCTGTATAACAGCTGTATTAATAGAATTATTCGTTTTCATAATGATTATGTTTCTATTTTTAACGTGTAAAATGCGTCTTATAAGTTAAGCGATCGCCACCTCTCGATGCATAATCGGTTATGGTCGTATAATTTCCGACAATCAGCTGTGCATCGGCTATTACGCTTCTTCTAGTTGGATAAGTGTAAGTATTTGTTTTATGGTTCGTAATTGTTTTGTTGTCGTATCTTGTCTGATTCTTAAAAAGTATTTTCTTGTGTGCCCCATGAAGCCGCTGAGCCTTTTTTAAGATGGAGGAACAGGAACAGAAGGCTAACGGTGACAAAGAAGAGCACGGGTAAAATCGATCAACCAGAAGAAATAGAATTAGAAGAAAAGAAAGTCAACCTCTCAGGGGATTCTTATGTAATGTAATGTAATACAAGAAGACACGGGTGCACTACTACTAAGGAGAACGATTTGTCATAATTTTTAACATTTGTTATATGCTTACATTACAATCTCAGCTACAATATATACTACAATAATATTCCTGAAAATTTAATGTCATATGCATTTAGCCCCTACAGAATATGCAACAAATACATTTATCATTATAAACCTTAAAATTAGTAGGTACTAGATGTTCTAAAAATAAGTAAGGAACACTTTAATAACAGTCAACATCATAAAGAGTATCTATAAACAAGGTTATACATATACCAGTTATATAATTAAAAGGAAATACGGTTTTTATACCGGGTGTCCCGGTAATTGACACAAAAAAGTCGGGTAAAAATGGATGAGGTCAAAATAATATCAGTTCTTCATATAATTTTTTTTCATACGGACCTTCGTTAACAAGTTACAGGCCGTCAAAATTTGGTGATCGATAACACACATGTGTACAGCTTGTTTCTGATATTATAAGTGCAACTTCATTATGCCCAGAATGCCCAGGACGGACTATGCCCAATGGTTAACAATCCAGAATTTTTGCATAGATGACAATCACAATCTGCCTGTATCAAAAATAAGTTCCCTGAAGAATTTGCCAACGATAATACCCTCTCGATTCAACTCGGTAAAATTAACAGTTTAGGAAACATTTGTGATTTTATGTCACAGTGCACATCGGGCGGCACCTCCACCATTTTTTGCTTTTAATTTTTATTTGGACATAATTACTGTTAGAACCGTACATATTTTTAAAATAACAGCCTAGAAAATCTTACTGTCTGCTAATGTAATTTTCACTACAAAATTTAACGAATACACTTTACACAGAATAGAAAAACAAATCAAGAATAAGTTAAAGTATGTTAAAAAATAATTTAAAAGAGAGAAAACTATCAAAATACCTTTCTTCGTAAGTATACGAATGTTATTTGTTTGTACATGAAAAAGCATTTCTGCCTGGGATATGTCTAATATTATCACAATGGAAATTAATTCTTTGTAACAATTCATCCCTTGTCTGTACTGGGGTAGCGTACACTAAACTCGTCCATCGGGTTAAAGTCTGGAGAACGTGGCGGCATGAAATTGGACCTCTCCTCCCAATCTATTTATTATTATTAAACACAATGGATACATAATTTCGTACATCAATATTGAAATGGGGAAGAGCCCCATCGTGCATGAACCAAACGTTTCTTCGCGTATCTAATAGTAGCTGCAAATTATTTTGCAAAAACTCCACAAATCGATGTGCATTCAGACGTTGCTCAAAAACGTATGGACCTATTACTACCAATTTTCGCGTACAAACAAATAACATTCGTAGCCTTAGGATGTACGTTGAGGTAGAAGGTACCCATATTGAAAATGTATTTTGATAGTTTTCTTTCTTTTAAATTATTTTTTTAACTTATTCTTGCTTTGTTTTTTTATTTTGTGTTATATGTAAAGTGTGTTTGTCAAATTTTTTAATGAAAATTACATTAGCAGACAGTAAGATTTTTTTGGCTCCTATTTTAAAAATATATAGGCTTCCAACATAGTAATTAAGTGCAATTAAAAATAAAAAACAAAAAATGGTGGAGGCGCCACTCGATGTGCATTGTGACATAAAATCACAAATATTTCCTAAATGTTAGTTTTACCGAGTTGAACCAAGAGAGTATTATCGTTGGCAAGTCTTCAGGGAACTTATTTTCGATACAGGCAGCTTGCGATCGTCATCTATGCAAAAATTTTGTGTTGTTAACCATTGGGCATAGTCCGTCCCTGGCGTTCTGGGCATAATGAAGTTTCACTTACAACATCAAAAATAAGCTGTACGCATGTGTTATCGATTACCAAATTTGCATCATGCTGAAGTTAATGGTTTAGAGACTGTAAACAAAAACAACTTTTTAATTTTCACCTTTGAGGGCCCGTAACTTGTTAACGAAGGCCCGTATTATTTTGACCTCTCTATGTACTTGATTTTTTTGTATCAAGTACCGGGACGCCCTGTATATACAACTGTTTAGCAATACGTATTTTATATTCACCTATTTATCTGTCACATAATATATCTTTCTTCCTTCCTATACCAAGTTTTATTAAAATATATTAAAAAGTAACGAAATTATCGTAAAAAAATAGTTTGAAGGCCTTTAAAAAAGCGACATTGTATTAGGGTAGGTATGTCTAAAAATCTAAATTTAAATCCAAATCCGTTTATTTTCACCCTTGACGTACGGCACGTTAGTTTCTGAACACCCTGTATATTTTTCATTGGTAAAATAATTTTTGTTTAAATGAAAAACAAATACAAGATTCCCCAACAAATCAAGTATCTAAGCGACACTTTAATAAACGCTAAGTTCAAATACTAAAGGCCCCCCCAGATTCGATTATTAAATGGCCCTATTTCAACAAGCCGGACTACTAATTATAGCTCTGCCCCTCGGAAAAAGCCCCTAGTCGTCCAGATTACAAGCACATTTTTCACGTTCAATTCGAAGTAGAAATAAATCCGGCAAAAACCGTTTTACTACTCGAAACGATTTGTCTTGAGTGGCCGAGTAAAAGTCTCCCTGAAAATCAGAGTTCATTTACTGGCCATAAATCTCAACAATGGTGCGCTCTTCGCATCGAACGATGTTGACCAGATCAGATATTGGACAACACGCCGCTTAGTCCAAATTAATATTATCATTAGTCACGTCTTTGCTAGAAGTTTATGACTTTACAGGTAGATGACTTAATTTCGTGTCAATAAAGTAAAGGGTGTTTCGAATTGATTGCCACAACAGTGCTGTCCAAGCCTTCACGTTAACACGCAAATAATAATTTTTGGGACACGAATCAAAAATACTTTTGTTTCTAAAATAGTTTGAGTACTTTTAAATATAGGAAAACAGAAAGTAGATACGTAGTGACCTACCGATAAACAGGGTGATTCAGTTATAATGTCATTAATTTTAACCACATATTCCGAAAGCCTAATAAAGACAGAAGATCGAAAAAAAATGTTTACTCGACCTTTTAAAAAATAATCAAATTACCCCTTAACTACCGTTAATTCGGCGCCCTACATCACATCTCAACGTACTCAATCGAAACTTAAAGAGGCAAAACCCGACTACCCGATTGACAACACACGCAGGCATGCGGCAGCGGTTTCCCATGCGGTGACGTCACACGCGCCGGTTCAGTGGATACTCAGCGCGCCAGTTTATGATTTTTTTGTATGACTTGACATAAAATTCCAGTTTTTTACAGAGAACCTTAAAATAGCAATATCTTTCCGTTAAACAAATAAAAAAATGCTGAATGAGACCACGTCATGCTAATCGGGAAGTTTGAAATTATGGTAAAATTTTACTAGATCTTGCATCCTTGCGAAACTTGGTGACTATAAAAATTATAAGACTTTATGAATCAAACGTATTATGCAAATTTCGATTTTATTAATTTTTGAGAATGTTTTACGTGGTCATAGTTTTATACGCGACCGAAAAACTTAGTTTTCAGAATGTAAATTTGATTTTTTTTTAATTGTATGGGCAGATTTTGAAACAGCGTTAAAAACACAAAATACAGAAAAAAATAATTTGTATCCACCGGAGATATTAAGAGTTTCGTCTTTTTGTTAATAGCTCATTTGTTTTTAGACTTTTTGACCTCAATCGAAATTGTGTTTGTTATACTTGAATACTTATAAATTCTTAATACATAAGTTAATTTATAAATTTTTATAAAATTGTCAGCAATTTTAAGAAAAACATCGATTTTTGCAACTATTTGTTAATTGCAAAACTATTTCTGAAATATGATATTGTAGAAAATTTCATTTAAAACAAAAATAATCTCTTGCATTTTCTTCGTAAATTGCAATTCAACCGAGATATTGAAGAAAAACAATAAGAAAACATTTTCTGGGACGTAAATTGTTAATCCTAGATAATTTCGAAAATTTTTGCACGTCTTTAATTATGCAAGATTTTCTAATTCTGCTAATATTAAATAGTAAATCATCATTTTATTTCATGTTTAATTGAATTATTTATTGCATGTAAAACCGTGCTTTTGTAAAAGGGATAACACAATGGTACTTACGATTAACGTAGGCTCATCAAGCGGCTCGTATTTCAAATGATCTCCCACAAATTTCACGAGATCCTCCCACGACTGCAGTTCGCTGTAGGCAAGAGTAGTGGGTCGTATTGTAGTACACACCATTTTCTGTCAATAACGTTGTTGTTTCAAATTTACCAGTAAATTGTAAAACAAATTTCATAAAAAATAAAATAACTAATTTAAAAAATCAGAGGCAGCCTAAACAAATGACGTGAGAATAAAAGATTTGGGGACTCTTTTAGATGTTCTAATATCTACTAAATTGCCAATGCAAGTAAAAATCGGATTACAGAGATACAGGACTCTCATATTTTCTTTAATGGTCACTCTGTATTATTTATTCTTATGTGATAAAAACTTTGATAACATTTAAAGTACCTACGATAGTTTTATGGGTTGTTATGTCGTGGTCTGTTATCTGCTCACCACCTGTTAGTATTATTTAGGAATCGTTGACCTGCTCCTGTTGTTCTCGGACTAGACCCTGTGGGGACGGACCGACTATTAGAACTCCTAGAACCGCCTCTTAAGCAACGTTGATTCTCTGAGACGTTCTGTAGTGGCATCTGTAACTGGTCGTACCCAAGGTTCAGTTGCGGTGAAGTATTTGCAGAATCACCGTTAAAGATGTCGACAGTGGAGAAGAGCGAAGCACTGAATGCTCGCAGTTGCATAGGCCACTACCGAATGTCTCAGAGAATAACCAGTCTGCTTTAGATCCAATAAGTACTGAAATGAACGTCAGGGTAGGGGCTAGGGGCTTTAATAGCGGGTCCGCACCCACAGAAACTTAGCCCGAGAATAACGAAGGCAGGTCAAAGATCCCTAGTTAAAGATAAAGAAGTGAAAGGTAATTTGGTAACTGGCGACCACATCATCGTAGCTTAGCATGGTCCGTGAAACACTTAAATAAAATATTGGGTATTTACAAAACATTGGGAGAATATTTGAAAGGAAAATAAATCGAGGTAGGGGAGACCGCGGTTGGTTGTCTCACGGGTTGGTTGTAACAGCGGCCATGACAGAAAAGTAAACAATCGAATGAGTTCGTTGATTGTCGTCGAAGGATCGCCATAGCAACATCTCCCTCGGTACTTCACATCAGCAGTCTGCTCTGAAATGCCTTAACGGAGGTACATGCGTTTGTTTTTTACATACAGTGAAAGTAATTTTTTGTGCATCTGTATCGAGTCTCGTAAGTATACTTAAATTTTGCATAGTAATATATCTTGGTGCGTATTATGATGCTAGATATATTGTGTTTCATGATATCGTTATATGGCTTTTTAAATAAACACTTATTTAAATTTATTTTGAGAGGTTATATTCTAAAACGTGTTTTGGGGCAGGTTGTCTCAAGTTGACAGGGGCTCACATGTGACATGTGACAACCAACCCCATGCCTGTGTGTTGCCTTTTCTTGTTGATTTTTTGAGGTTTTACTACCATAAAAGTTTGTTTGTTTCAGACCTAGTCATAAAAATGTCAAGGCATCATAAGAGAAAGTCTTCTCGGGGGCTTGTTTCACCAGCATTGATGCTGCGTGCTGCTAGAGAAGTGAAAAACTATCACGAATCTATTTCTAAGGTTTGTCACGAGGGATTTTGGAATTTACTAGCGAAGAGATAAGCAACACCACAGTATCAACACCATCTACAAAAATAGACTACCAAAGGAATCGACAAATTTTTACCGATGAACAGGGAGAAGAATTGGAAGAATACATACTTCTCGCTTCAAGTATTTATTTCGGGTTGACTCCCAAGGATATTCGGAAAATAGCATTCGAGCTTGCTATTTCTAATAACTTGAAAGTTCCAAAGTCTTGGGAATCGAACAAGCTATTCTCTGTTTGGAAATGAAAGAGAGTAATAAAACCCCGAGATAAGAACCGGTCATGGGCGTGCTAATATTTCGTTTCAGATAATTATCGGGTAACACTAATGCTAACAGGTAATGGGTGTACATTAGTATATTTTACTGGATACATCATAGGGCAGGAGCCAGTGTATTGTGACAGATCAATCCAGTCTTAGAGCTGAATATACGAAGACGTGCTAGTGCAGTAGAGTAAAATTCGACTTGTGTTTAGTGACTA
>NW_019416269.1:850461-854614 GCF_000390285.2 Anoplophora glabripennis | reverse complement strand
CTTAACCCGGTTATGATGCTTAAAGTAGCCTCATGTTTTGAAATGCTGTTTTTATATTGTTTACTTATAAGAGAAATGGACCGAGAAATTGAAGCGGCATAGACAAAGACGGATTGTCGGGGATTAAATTTTAGCTACCTGCTACAATTTAGTACAGTCCGATCGCACAAAGTTTTGTTAAAAGTAGACCTCATCTATACGGAAAATACATAATATAAAAATATTGAATATTAGCACCAGTACTACATTTATTTAAGATTTGCATACATAATGAGCTCTCTTTCATTTCTAAACAGACTATAGCTGGCTCCGATTGGTTTACGTCATTTATGTATCTCTCCATTAGAACACCTGAAGCCACCAGTTTGGCTCGAGCCACCAGTTTCAACCAACATAATGTCAGAAGTTTTTTTGATAACCTTGAATCGGTAATGAAACAATATAGTTTTCAACCACACGACGTATGGAACATAGATGAAACTGGGGTGACTACGGTGCAAAAAACGAATAAAGTTGTTACTAGAAAAGGATTTAAGCAAGTTGGTGCTATAACCTCAGCCGAGAGAGATACACTAGTCACCCTAGCTGCTGCTGTACACCTGGTCTCCCAAATTACATTTGCCAAAACTGTGATTCTGAATATTCAGATTGATTTTTTAGACTGGAAGTTATTCGTTTAAAGCGAATTTTTTAGTTATTTTTTTTTATTATAGATACGAAATTTTTCGTTTTATTTTTTGGCACAATTAGTTACGTATATTTTATGTTTAATCAAAATACTCATATGATTTAAATAAGTGTTTGTCTTTATATTCTCCTCTTAATTTACTCTGTGACTACCTACCCCAGACACTGTGACAACCATCCCTGACATGGGGTTAGAAGTCATACTTCTTTTTTTTTCAGAAAAATTCTAATATTTTCTCAATAAATAATGTTAGAGGAAAAGTCTTTATTTCTTTCTAAACTAGAATGAACATACTATCCATTGATGTATAAATGTTCTGGCTAAACTAAGTATATGGGCACTAAAAAAGCAAAAGAAAAAAATGTGACTTCCAACCCCGGTCTCCCCTACGAAAATTCGGTTGATAGAAATATTTTTTGTGAATATAATCATTTTACTTACTACAAAAACACGAAGAAACATTTTTGGAATCACTGACTCTATCGATAGTTCGGTTGGCTCTGTTTACAGGTGTTTGAACAAGTCTTTGTTCATAAAGATGTGAATTTAACTCAGTTTTCATCAGTGCGACTCCATATTTTACCATCACGCATTTTAATATGTTTATTGGCACTTACTACACCCATACACCCAGAGAAATCGTATTTTCACAAAAAACAACGCGGTTAAAAATAAGAATCAAGAAAAATCATTGACAATTAAGAATTTTGTCGAACCTTAAATAAGCACATGTCTAACAAAAACTAAAGTAGAAGTGGTAATAACCTAAAATTGAAATAGCGATGTTTCTGTTTATTACAAAAAACTGGACAAAACAATGTATGATGCGTTGTCTGCGCTCATAACAGAGATTCTTAATAAGTTTTAACAATTTTAGTTATTATATTGTGTTATTATAATTTTAAGCACCGTTTTGTAAATTGCAAGAATGCTTTTTATCGAACTTTGTAAAAGTTTCAGTGTTAGTTCGATATCCTATATCAGGGGTCGGCAGTAATTTTAAGTGGGGTCCGGATACTTTTGAAATTTTTTAACGAGATCCAGAAAAAAATTCATATTTCTTACTAATTTTTTATTTTTATTTGCATTAAGAAGTCAAATCAGTCACAATTGTAAAATTCTAGAAAAAATGATAAGGGTGGCAATCAAACGTAAAAAAAATATTTTATTTTCTGTAACGGGAAAAAAGTTTGACATTTTATCTCTGTTGACAGGTAACAAAATTTCACTTTTTATGAAATTGCTTTTTTCCCCGGGAAAAAAGTGAGTACTTTTTTCCCTGATATATACAATATACATAAGTAAAGGTAGATATTTAAAATAATTTCTGTGACGTTACTTTCGCTGCTTCTACTAACTCCGGTGGAGTCAGAGAAAACTCGGAATCAGACATTTTTTAACTTTATATTATTCAAAATAACTACTAGACAATCACTAAGTTTGCAATTTTTAAATCAAATCACATAATTAAATTGACAGATATTTGATTACTTTAAAGGTTTCCTTAGCAACGCAGATGTAATTGTCGCTATAAGTATAACAGCTTACCAATTTAAAACTTTAGTGACTAATATATTGTAATAATGTTTTTTCAATATTAAATCGTTGTTTTTCCCGTCACAGAAAAAAATAGTGTATTATACACGGGAAAAAAGAAGATTTTACCTCTCGGTTTTTTGTCTCCCGACACAACCTCGAGCTAAAATCTAGTACTTTTTTCCCTTGTATAATAAATATCTATTTTTAATATTTTTTAAATAATTTATGTGAGTAATTTATATTTTCAAAAAATTTTTGGCGGTCCAGTATTTTACCTTCCGCGGTCCGGATGTGGACCGCGGTCCGCCAGTTGCCGACCCTTGTCCTATATCTTTATAACACAAGTATACACACTTAATTTTCGCAATAATAACAAACAAATTTTATGCCACAACCTAATGCAATTCCTTACATGGACATATACAGGATGACGCATTTCACACCAAGTCTTCCATAGTTCTAACAAATTCAATAAATTTCAAATTTTTCAAATAAATATTTACCCAGAAGAAATAAGACACTGTATAACGGAAAATAATTAAATAAAATTTGTGAAGAAATTGATATCAGTATTCAAGAATTCATTCTAAATGGAACAGCCTGTATATAACACTAGGACTTTTCACAATACAAACTTTTTTCGGACTGGTGTATATATATATTTTTTTTTGTTGAATATCAGCTTCTTTTTATATATAGACTGTACTATTATTAAAATCTTCACATTGTCACTATGAAGTGTTATTATTAGGAGTAGGTAGGAGAGTAGCTAACCCGAAAATAAATTTTGATAAAGCAAAAGAAAAATAACCAACCACTAGACGAATGAAATAGGATACTGGGCAATATGTCTAGCAACTACCGCCTAGAATGAGTAATGCATATTTAAAACACTTACCTGCATTCCACATTCATTTTCACATGCCAAAAACAGGGGTTTCCTATGAGGGTGTTTATAGCAGAACTGTTGTCTGAAATTTTCCGTATACAACAGTAGTAACTTTTCTTTATCGCTGTTTTTCAAATAACTCTCAGGAAAGTTAGTTCTGTCCTCAAAATTGGGATCTCGAATTTCTGGCCAGCACAGCTTGATCAAACCCAATTCGTAACTGATTTGCTTCAAATGCGCTAATGTCAACAGACTGGGCTCAGGAAGTATTCTCGGACGATCCAAGAGATCGAAATAAGAAAACGGTTTTCCACCCTCTAGTTCTCCTTCATCTTCAGCGATGCTTTGGAAATATGTATCTGGATATAGGAATGAAGACTCGTCCAGCGTCTCGTCTAGCGTAATGCCTATTGGAGAAGACGTTGCTATAGGCAATCCTACGAGTTCATCTTGATCTTCTATGGACATTTTACTTTTGACGTTTGTTTACGTTTACATCAATGATTATTTACAAGGGTTAGAATGTAGAAGTGGATCAGTCACGTTTCCATAGCTACGGCAATGCTCCGTTATTGAATTAATATAATAACAGATATTTGATTGTGAGTGAAATAGAGACATGTGAGAGAGTTATGTTGAGTTAAATATACAGGATGTATATTTAATGATAAATTATATCCCTGTAACTAATTATTGTAGGTAGGTATAGGTACATTAGACCAGGGTCGATAATTTTTGAAACCAAAAAAAATTATATTAGGATGAAACCCATTGGAAAAGAAAGGGAATATAACAGAAATTATAGGAAAAATAATTTACGGGCGATCTGAGGTCGGGAAGGGGTAGGGGGTAAGTTTTTAAGGGTAAAAAACGGTTTCCCTTGTTTTCCAGAAAAACTACAAGTCTTATGGAAAAAAGTTAAATGACAAACTTGTAGGTAATAAAAAGATCTACAACTTTTGTATTTACACTTTTTTCACATAACCTCAAAATTTATGTGAAAAATTCAAATAATTGGTTATTTGAATTTTTCACAT
>NW_019416269.1:779407-849083 GCF_000390285.2 Anoplophora glabripennis | reverse complement strand
TTTTTTACGGTGCTTTCAAAAATGCAGTAAAATACAGGGTGTTCCACTTAAAAATACATAACTTTGATATGGTACGCTTTTCCTGGACACCCTGTATATTCCAAATATTTTTAAAATGTAGCCGTAATCAACCTACACATACCCACCTAAACAGGTTTCTGTAACATTTGCCGTTTGGTCACTAGCGACCGAGGCGTTACTGGTGGCCCACCCTGTATTTCGACTTGTAATTTTTTTGTTTATCAATGGAACATGGAATCTTATGTTTTTCGAGTAATTAAAGTGTAAATTTTAATAAATAGCTCAAAATTGTACATAATGATTAGAAAATACTTTTCGGATTCTAGTTCGTCGCAAGAACGCGTTTCCGGGGGTAGTTTTATGCGTAGAATCCGAAAATCGCAAAATAAATAAGGTACGTCCAAAAATACCTCCCCTTCCCCCCTTTTGCCCCCCTAGGGTGGAAGGGGTGAGTTGAAATTAGGTGCGCTCTTAGGTCTCCCCATCTAGAGTACACCCTTAAAATTTCAGATTTTTATATTCATTTTTGACGGAGATATGCCAGGTACCCAAGAGCTATAGCCCAACCGACAAGGCTGAAAATAAAAACATAATTAGTTACGACCTACATTTCAGCTCATAGAGAGGATAGGGAAGGTGACAAACTGTGACCTGAATGTGTAGCAAAGTCAAGCACACTGGATATTGTGACAGTGCACCTAGCCACGGTGTCGTACAGATAGATATCTGAAAAGAAAAGTATAGTTATGTGTGTTTCAGCTCATAGAAAGGATAGGAGAGGCGATAGTCTACGACCTGAACACACAGGGAGATGAAGTATACCGGATATTGTAACAATAATGCACCTAACCTCGATGTCCTACAGATGGATATCTGAAAAGAAAACCTGCATTTCAGCTCATGGAAAGGCAACAACCCATGATCTGAACGTGCAGTGGGATCAAGTACACCGGATATTGCGACAGTGCACCTATCCACGGGATCGTACGAGCAGATATCTGAAAAGCAACCAATGGTTAGTTAGTATGGGCGGATAGCTGAAAAATAAAGTATGATTAAAACAAAATAGACAGTAGCCATGTCTTTACATAAATCCTTCACTCATTTTCTCTCTTTATCACGTCTGTACTATTGCAACGGAATGGAACTAACTCTGAGATTCGAATCACCTCTGTTAGGTATCCAGTCACCTCAAGAGTCTTACGCATTAAATATGCTCGAAATTTACTTCGGCGGCCGGATAGCTGATGGCCAACTGAATTTCCAATTCAACTTAACTACATAGTTTCTACGGCGAACAATGGCAGCTGTGCAGTTTTGACAAGCTGGACTTAACAAAATCTACTTACTTCAAATGGCAACCTTCCTTGTGCTGGTGACGTACTGGACTGCTCTCAGCAATGGGTGTAAGTGAACTCTCGTGTCAAGCTCCTACAGCAATTGGTGGTGGCTACGCAGACTTCACACGTTGGGCTTGGAAGAATTTTTTTACTCTCTACTGCTGGGGCTGGTGAAGGATTGGACTGCTCTCGCTGGCTGATGACTGTGTACTGATTTAGATTCTAACTGCAAGATGGGCTAAGTGCTCCAATTTTGCGCTTGTGCCATGTTTAGACGATGTTGAAAAATGCGAATGGCGGTGCGATATTTATTTAAATAAAATAGATAACAATTCGAGGTATGTCAGAAACTTGCCTAAAAATCACTTTGTTACATTATACAGGGTGTCCCATAAGCACATGATCAAAAAGGTACTGCGACATTCTTTGGTTCAAAAGAAGACGATCTCACCTAACTTCCATTAAGAAAAATTGTCTGGTTCCTCTGCTACTGATTGTCAATGTTCTTGAAAAAAATTATGTTTTTTGTAATATCTGGAGAATGTTACAATGGATTTTAATGAAACTTGTTGTGGACTTGTTTCTAAGTAAGACTTATGTTTTGGTCAAGCAACCGCCTTCATTCGCCTTGGGCAAGTGGTAAATTCGTAAGTGTCTTGGTACAAGAATTACCAGAACTTTTTATTTGGCTGATGGAATCAATTCATTTTTTTTATTGATGCACCAATCCTTTTTCGAGATTTTCGTGCTCTTGGTCAAATTTTGTAGCCTTCAGTTTTTACACAAAAAAATATTTTCTGTTTCGTTGCGACTTAGCAATTTTGGATGTACCTATCGCAGTAAATCTGTACTTTTACAAGAAGCGGCTTTCTCTAATAATAATTATGCCAATTCTTTTACTTAGGATATCAATATTGAAAGTAAAATGGTCGCAATTTTAAAGCCAGTCACGACATGACAGATTTAATATCATTTTATTTCATTAGATTTATTTTTTTTTAACACGCAAAAATGTAAAGACATACTTAGGAAAGATATAATTCTCTTTATTGAAACTGGACGATAGTTACATAGATACGATAGATGATGATAGAATTACAAGACATGTTCGATATACCCACCATTCCCCTTCGTCAAAAATTTGACAATTCATTTATTATAAAATGATGTCATCGCTTACTACGATAGTAGTGATTGTAGTGAGCAGTTGTTGTATTTGAGTAGTGTGATAATGATTATCTAAAATTGAAGACATTTTATTGCGTAAAAACTATGAGGGTTACAAGATTTTAACAAGAGCATGAAAATCTTGAAAAAAGGATTGAAGTATCAATAAAAAAAAGATGAATTGATTCCAGCGACCAAATAAAAAGTTCTGATAATTCTTGTGTCAAGACACTTAAGAATTTACCACTTCCCATTAAAATACATCGTAACATTTTCACCTTTTTGATCAAGTGCTTATGGGAAGACCCTACAGTTTACTTAACATGTTCACTGCGTAAGTATTTTCCCGTTTCACCCGCCCTGTGCGGAATGCTTTTTTTTCCAAAAAACATTGGCAAAGACTTCAAGAAAGTCCATAATTTGCACAATTTCAATTTGTACATGTTGCACCAGGTGTGTCATACGCACTGGTGACAGAATCAGAAATTATTATTCTACACATCGAAGTGTTTACTTTGTTTTGGAAACTTCTTGGTCACTACTAAAATGACTGGTAACACCCAAAAATTGATCCACCAGGTGCGTCACTCGCACATCGGAACCTACCCCTTGCGACGCAACAGGTGTGTCATACACACTCAATGTGTCAATAAAACTAAGTCATACTTTCTCAATTGTTTTATTTAACCCCACTTCGCACAAAAATTGAGTTCAGTGGTACTTTTAAAGTAATTTTTTATACGTGTGCAGAAGTAACGGAAGCAATACAAGCACAAAAATCCCAATTCCTTCCTCAAATAACACACCAACTTAAAATAAAAAACTGTTTATTGTAATAGTTAAAATAAAATCTTTACCATATATCTCTTATCTAAACTTATATAAACCTTACAAATTTAAAAAATAATCACAAACAGCAGTCTGTTAAGTATATCACAAAATATTTATCCATCATCACACCGCCATTTTTGATTAGCTTCCCTTCTGGCGTCAGGAACTAACTGACTTCTCATACCCCCTAGAACGTTGCTAGTGGCCTCAGATGCTATTATGACGGGCTTTAGAATTGTCGGAGGGATTTGGCGCAGTACCCCACCCACCATACCGCTGTAGCCCTTTTGTTCTTTTTCCCGAGACACCACCTGCAAGATGTTGTCTGATGTTTCACCGATTCCCTGAAAATACGAAAAAGCTTCATTTTATTTAAAAGAAAAAAAAATTATACAGAGTCATACATAAACGGTGACCAAATATGAAACATCATATTCTTTGGTGAATTTTAAGGGAAGTCTTTCAGATAAAGTTTTTATCTAGGACTTTTCGTTAAAAAGATACAGGATGTGAAACTTAAAATATTTTTAATTTTTTTAAACAATTTAAAAACTTGTAAGTGAAATACAGTATAGACTCAATAAGCCGAACTAGTTACGACACGGGCTTAAAGAGATAAGTTCGAATTACCGATATTCTCGGATTACTGGATAGTAAATATGTACGTATGTAAATTTGTTTATGTACATACATACAATATGAATTAGATTTTAAGTGTTACTGAGAAGGCAAAAAATAACAATAAAACCAAACATTACCGTAAAATATAGATATGCATTTATTAAAAATAAAAAAGACTAAAAAAACCAATGACAGTTTAACGGTTACAAAAGAAATCGGTGATACGTGTTTGGTTTTTGGTACTCATTTCTTTCTTGATACATTCTGCCTGCAACGTGTGGAGCAATGTTACTCGTTGAGGAGGTAAATTATTCTCACCGGCCCATCGTAAACATGTGGTGAAACATTTCACAGCTTCCTCGTGTTTTACAAGTTTAACTATTGACATTCCTTCATCGTCCTCTTAATTGTCAACATCCTCTTCATTTTCTGTATCAGAAGCGACATCATCATAAATTATGTCTTCTTCAGTTAGGAATGCACTCTTTTCATTTTCCCCTTGCACCAATTCCTGTATATCCTGACCTGAGACAGTTTCACCGATTTTTCCAAACATTTCCTAGATTTCAATCAGCTCATTACTAAACTCAATTTTATTAGATGGAAGGAATGGTAAATCATCATCAGTAAGGTCTTTTTCAGTCTGGTCATTGTTCATAGCTAAATCAACATCTTGTTCAGTTGTAGTTAAGTCGCGATAAATACGTTTCCAGGATTTTTTCAACAGCTCAGTTCGTACTCTTTGCCATGCTTCGTCGAGAAAAAGTACGTCTTTTAAATTTACAGTCTTTAATATCTGTGCAATATCATCATCAGAATCAATAATTTGTGAAAGAAGTTTCTTGCGAAAGCCTGAATTACATACATGGCAAAAATTTGTTTAATTTCACTCATGAATTCTGAAGCATCGGGATGGCCAGGAGCATTATCCAAAATTAACACAGCTTTCTTGGGTAATCCTAATTCCACCATTTTTTTTCTACTGATGGCACAAAGTGTGAATGAAACCAGTACTTAAACAGATCCTTTACTATCCAAGCTTATTTTCTCCCTTTCCCAAAATTAATAACGGTAGTTCGTGACTTCCTGATGCGTTTGCACATGGCATGAAAGTTATCCTTTCCTTGCTTAATTTTCTTCCTGGTGCCGATGATTCAGATTTACTAACCAACGTTTTTTTGGGTAACATCCTCCAAAAAAGCCCACTTTCGTCTGCATTGTAGATTTGATGAGAATTTAGTCCTAATCTTTGAAGCGTTTTTAAAAATTTTGATTTAAACAGTTCCACTGCGCTAAAATCAATAGACAGCTTTTCTCCTGAGACACTTAATTGGCGAATTCCATATCTCTTTTTGAACTTTTGCAGCCACCCACCACTGGCGTTAAAGTCTTTATTATTTAGTTTCACAGAAAAAAACTTGGCTTTTTCACATAGTACGTCACCAGAAATCGGAGTACCTCTAGCACGCTGTTGTAAAAACAAGGTGTAAAGGGCGCTTTCCATATTAGGATATTCACATGCTTTGAGAGTTTTTCTTCCGCTGGGTCCATTTTCAGAAGTAGAAGCGACAAAATTAAAAATTTTCTCCTTATTTTTCTTAATGCCTGTAGTAGTAGATTTTCTGACATTATACATTTTATATAACTTAGTTGCTGGTTCACCTTCGTCTAATTTATTTAGAATATCCACTCTTTGCAAAAGGATTAACGTGATGGTTTCTTTTTTTTTACTAACTAAAAAGATCTAATCGAGAAAGGGTCCGACTCGCATAAAAGGGTTTCCCCGAGACTGCCGGGGAATTACGTTTTTAGCAGTTACTTTTTATTACGTAGTCTTGACTCTATAATCCGAACTATATACGTTAAACCGAATTTTGTTTGAATTAGAGTATTGTTCGAACCATCGAAACGGTCATTCGTCGGGCCGGATTAGTGGATATTCGGATTAAAGAGTCTATACTGTAATTTGAAACGGCACACATGTATTTACGTAAACATTGTCCAAAATCTTTTCATAAAATTTAGATGCTCCAGTGGCGGAGATACAGGGTATCGGTGGCATATTTTTTTAAATAAAATAGTATGCTTTAAGGTAAACATCTTGATATTTTCGGATTCGTCTTCCAATTTTCTACAAATTACTACTCCCTTGTGTTTTTTAAAAAAAGTGATTTTCGAGTAAAACTTAAAAAACAAACTGAAAATACACATCGATATTTGAATAAAATACTGTTAAAAATTACATAATAGGCTCCGACAGCAACTTTGACATTTTGAGCGGTTAGAAGAAAGAATAAATAATGCTTTTCATCAGATTGAAGCAACAATAAATTTCGAACAAATTACATTTTCGTTACTGAAAGGATGTCGCACCTGTGTTCGTGGAAATGAAGGTATTTTTGAGCATTTACTGAAATAAAACCATTAAAATGATGACTAAAGTGATGAATTTCACCATTAAAATTCACCAGAGAATACGAGGTTTCATTTTCGGTCAACATTTGTGAATCACCCTGCAGAATAAGATACGGATTTCCCCATTTATTTTTTAATATCAAACATTGAAATACCCACAAAATCAGAGGTCTTAATCTATTCCGGATGATGACCGTACACATCCGATTTATGTTATCCATTTTGTATGCCCGACGCCATACTTCTACGTTTTATGTTGTACGATAGTCAAGCAATAGCTGTACATCCACTGCAAAACAGTGTCCTTGAAGACTGATTACCGTACGTGTACATTTTCGGTTTTACAATCCCATGTCGTGCACCGTCAATGTACATTTTCAATAGCAACTATGCGTACCTATCACCGTACAGGTACGTTTTGAGTGTGATAGACCCGTGCCGTACCTGTACAGTTTTCTGTCTGTAGTAGCCTCAGAAGCAACAATAAGAATCGATATCATCATGGTGGGCTTGGGGATTCCGATAGCGGATCCGCTAGTCTAGCCCGAGAACAAAGGCAGGTCAAAGATTCGTATTTAAGGCTAAAGTGCATAGCAACCCAAAAAACCATCGCAAGTTAAGTAACAGCACGGACCGTAAAAACCCAAAAACCACAAATACATCTCTAATTTTGAATTTTTAGATTTTCTTAACAAAAAAAAAACTATTTCATAATACATTTTATTTACCTCTTTGACGACATTGTAAGCATTCGTCATGCCCTCCCTGATGTCCTGCGGCTGATGGTACCTCTTCCTGCGGCCCTTGGCCTTGCCCTTTCGCCTTACACTAGGACCAGGCGACAACATATCGTAAGCGGTTTCAGCAGTTACCTAAAAAGGCAGATATATTATATAAATAACATGATTAAAACTGCTGCGAAAAACATACTGCTCACCTGTATTAGATGGATAATTCGTGAAGTTAATTCTAAAGCAGCCATAGCGGTTGACGTGGTGAAACTATTCGCTCCCCTTTGAAGTCCTCTTACGATACGTCCATCTTTCTGATACTGTTCGATAGGTAACCAAAATAGGTCTCTGACACCTTGGACTGGAACGAACGATTATTTAGATATTTTAACGATATATTTTTCTAACCAATGAATTTTTTTTATAGAGATATCCTAAATTTACTTTTTATTAAGTTACTGCTGAAAAAATTAAGGGGGGAGATACAATCAGTTGGCCAAAAAAAACAATTTTTTTTCTTTTTACTTAAAAAGATAGTAAATTTATAGTGGAATACCTATGTAAAGTTTCAAAATGAAATTCAAAGTCCTTCTATTTATTTTCGTATTTTGTTGAAGAGAGAGCGTATTTCAACTCTGTCAACTCAGGGGACCTTTTGTCTATTGTGTTTTGTTTTGAAGTACCCAGGGATGGATTTATTTATAAGCGTCGGTATATATCTACAGAGGGAGTGCACGCATCGACACTGAAATTCATGTGTAACAGTTAGTACAGCTCTATCACTTGATGTAAACATGCGTTTTTGGTAGTCAAAACTTTAAACGCAATTTTCTCAAAACAGCATTTTTGAAGCTTGCGTTGATGATAACTTAAAAACAGTTTGACCGATTTAGCTGAAACTCGCAGGATTTCTCCTTTATGACACCAGCTTCTAGCTAAACTAAAAAAATTTGAAATTTTATTTTGCAAAACTCAATAATTATTGCAAAAATTAAAGAAAAATTTCGGAAAATTGTAAATTTTTTCAAAAAGCATTGTCAAACAACAAAATTTTAGTATATTTTTTTTTAGTTTAGCGACTAACTGTCTCTTACATAATTTTTTTTTCTGGCCTTTTACAGATCAAAACGACGTCCAGAATCAACACAATGAATTCCTGTAGGTCCTCTGTGTAATAACATATATCTGCCATTTTGTTTGAAAATAAAAAGAAAGTATATACCTACTTCAACGTCCTCTTAACAAGCCTACAAAATGTCATTACGATTAAGTAAAAATTACTCATAAAAAAATCTTGAAAAACGTTTTTTTTCGAACCGTCTAATTGTATTTCCCCTCTTAACCCTTTCGCTGTGCAATACGTCTGAACGTGGCTACCGCGCCGTGCGCGAAAGTTTACCGCGTGCGAACATATATATCTCGAGCAGTTAGACCACTTATAGTATTACATTATGTTGTGTTAAATTACGATTTACGATCAATTTTACGATTTTATTTTGAATAAAATACAGTATATCGACAGCTGTACTAAATAGAAACTGAAAGAGAGATGAACAATCAGTACCAGTACCTTCTTCCACAAAGATATTTGTCATAATCGCTATAAACTCCGCCCGCAAAAATTCCCCATACCAATTGCAACAACCGAGTCACTATGCGCATTGTTGCTAATATATACGGTTTGAGCAGCCTGATCCAATTTAGCTATTCAAGCGAATTAATCCGTCTGGAGCAGTTTGAGCCCTATAAATTTTTAGCGAATAAATACGTCTGGAGCAGTGAAAGGGTTAAGCCTACAGTTCATCTCTACAATACTGAATCGCTTTGAAAGATTTTAAAAAAATCTGCAAATTTAAAAAAAAACATTGATTGCAGAACCTATGAAACAGAAGACATCAAGAAGTCCTAGTATAGCACCGCCTACTTTACTCCTGTAATTTAACCCGTTTACTTAACCTTTTTGTCAAATTACCGAGTTTTTAAGTTTGACATCTTTAAAATTTGTTTTTAACACAGTTTTGGATTGTGTTTAAGTTAAAATTTGGGTTAAGACTACTTCATGAATTGACTTTAATTCGCTATTAAAATAAGTTAGTACTTTTAAACTAAAACTCCTTACGGCATTCTAGTTAGACTTGGCCAGCAGTATGACACCAAAAGTTTGAGGACTCATTCTTAATAATTTCCTTGATACATGACTTGGAAATTTATTGGTATACATGCATAAATGCATTTGCAATATTGAAAAATAACATTCACCAGACGCAATTATGTAATAAATCATACACGCAGTTAAAATATATGCACACATTTTATGGTTCATCAAAGCCGTCTCTAATAAACTGCCATGAACTGATGAGCTGACGATGATATTTAGGTCACACAAAAATTGAGAACTTTTATTAGTTGATTAAATGAAATGTGACAATTCTAAAACTATGAGGGTCGATCAATAAGCTGTGTTTGAAGAAAAGTGATGTTGCTGAGAGAACTTGACATTACTAGAGTCACTAGTGACTCTAGACATTACTGTCATGTACTGCCATCTGTCAAAAGACACCAAACTAAATTTCAGACTGATTCATAGGTCAGTTTTTATTTAGCAGCCAGTTGTATCACGTGTTTCGTGTTACTCGATAAAATGGAAAAAGAGCAATCGATTCGTAATTCGCTTTTTATTTTTAGATAGAAAACATGCAAGGAATAAAAAGCGAGGTTGGATGCTGTCTATGGGGATTCTTTACCATCTATGAGTGAGATATTGGTTCAACGAATTTAAATGTGGTCGTACATCTGTTTTTGACGAGGGGCCAGGCGGCCTGGCAGATGTGGTTACCAGGGAAATCGTTGAGAATATCCACATGATTCTGGCTGATCACCAAACTAAAGTGTGCGAGTTAGAAGAGGCCGTAGGAGTGTTGTTCAGAACGGCAATCAATATTTTACATGATAAAGTAAGTGAGTATTGACACACAGGTGCCTAGTTTGCTCACGGTGAATAATAAGAGGCTACAGCTGACAATTTTGAAGCAGTGTTTGGTGTTAAGTGAAATTTGTAGGAGCTTTTATATCAAGGCGCCACCGTTGATGAAATCTGGATACATTATTATACGCCAGTTCAAAACAATGGATTTTTCTAGGTCAATCTGCTCCGAAGCAGATAAAGACGGTCCCATCAGCCAGAAAGGTCATGGTCACAATTTTTTGGGATTCGAAGGGAATAATTCTCACCGAATTTTTGCAGAAACAAAGAACCATCATGCAGCAATACTACAGCAAATTATTAGTTCGATTTGATAAGAAATTGAAGAAGACACAGTTCCATTTAACTAAACCACAATTTTTTGGGATTCGAAGGGAATAATTCTCACCGAATTTTTGCAAACGAAGAACCATCATGTGGCAGTACTACTGCAAATTATTAGTTCGATTTGATAAGAAATTGAAGTAGAATGGTCCCATTTAACTAAACAAGACAATAACGCACCAGCACATTCATCCGGAATTGTCGTGGCTAAAATTGCATGAAATCGGTTAGGAATAATTGCTGTCGCACCAGCTGTACTCGCCTGACATGGCTCCCTTTCTGTTCCCCATCATGAAACATGGCACGAGGGAAAAAAATCAGCTCAAAAGAGGTTATTGCCGAGAGAGAATTGTATTTTGAGGAATTTGACAAATATTTTTTGGAGGGGCAGGATAAATGGCAGAAAAGTTGGGAAAAATATTCGAAAATAGAAAATAAAATTGTCAAAAACTTCATCGTTCCTAACATGGGTAACTTTTATTGATCGACCCTTGTATATCTGAATTTTAAGAAAAAATTAAAATAAAATAAAAATTACAAGCAATATGAATTTTTACTCAAGACACTCAATTTTTAGACTTCTGTTTTGGCTTCTTTGCAGGAACATTAATGCCTAGATATTAACGTGCTTTTTATTTCATTATTAAAACAAATGTTGGAAATAAGAAATAATACTCACATAACTGAACTAATGAATGCATCGGGCCGACACCGCCAAGCAGACTGGGCAGTTGGTTCTTCTTGATATCATTCAGCCACTCTTGCAACAAGAACGACATCAATTTGTCAAATCCGAGCAACCCATGGCGATAACTCACACTTTTCAGTCTTAACTCTGAACAATTCAACTGACCCAGTCCCATGAGAAGGCCAGGGAGAGAACCATGTGTCATATCCACGCGTTTACCGTGGTAGTCCAAGCGTATCGGTACGTCTGGAGTAAATATTATAGACCTATAAAAAAATCTATTTTTAATCTTGTAAAACGTACCTAAAAAATTTAGGTAATAGCTCATGTCTGTAATATTTGAAAGATCATAATAATGATTTGATCAAATATTACCTAAAGTATATGGGCGAGTCATCAGAAACGGAACTGGTGGAGGGACCAGTGTCTTCGCTTGATTCTTCTTGTGTTCTGTTTTCCTCTATAAGCATTATTAAATTCTCGTTTACTACTTTTTTGGCATGTTGTTTTATCATTTCTTCATTACCTTCCCCTATACACAGTACTGGTGGTTGATGAGTGGGTGTACCATGTTTGGAAGGCGGGTTCTGCTTCTCTTCTACAAAGAAATTAAAAAATTAAATTTTAAACAGAGCCAGACTTGTTTATCCAAGAAAGTTTCTCAACAAATAAAAAATTATCCTTTTTTACATTTTCCTGCTAAACTGAATGGTGTTCTTACCAAGACGACTTCAAGAAATTGGCAACTAAATGTACAGAGACATGTTTTAGCATAGGATATTCAATATACAGGGTGTTTTAGAAAAACACACTGTAAATTCTAATGGTAACAGAGTATTAAATATTTAATTGACCATCAGAATGTTGCCGGATTACCATGTACGATCGATCGATAAATCAATAATAATCATACTTTAGCGCAGAACGCGCAGCTTCAATGTGTTTGTTTGTTTGTCTTGTGTGAGAACACCCCGTTATCTCATCATCGTGCATGCTCTCTTGGCCATCACAAAACCTCTCAAACCACAGGCATACAGTCGGACATGATACAACAGTTGATACGTTTCCGTGGCTGTTTTACCAGCTTTAAAATGGAACTTGAATGCTGTACGTTGTTCAATACTCGTTTCCACGACAACTATTAAAAAGTTCCTTCATGCAAAACATTATAATTTTGTAGTAGATACATTTATACTAATGAAATTTTGTTCAGGCACTCGAAAGATTTCCTACTACGTAGTTCCGATGACTGCACATAGATAGCCCCATGCACTTCGCCACAATAAAATTTAATAACAGGACTGTGATTATCCAAACGTGGCGCCGGTCACAAATTAAAGTGAAACCTTGACAAATTTCTTCCTTCCTATACCAACCGCTTTGTCTATTTATTATTACTTAACTCGTACTTATCATGGTATAAACTACAACAGCGAATATGGCGGCCATGTTTGATGACGTATTGTGGTCCATTTCTTTTTACCGTGTGTTTCGCTTTTCGCACCATTTAGATGAACATAAGCTGTCAGAATCTGTCATCTGTCAGAATCCCTTTAACCACAAAATATTTACTAGTGTTTAACTGTAGTGTTTCGTTGTTAAATAGTTGTTTTATTTAGTGATACGTGATACTGATAGTTATTAAAATGTGTTGTGCAGTGTTTGAGCGTAATTCAAACAATAATTGCCGAAATTTTGACTCCAACATCAAGTTTTTCATATTCCCCACAGACGCTCTGTTATGCGAAACTTGGAAAAATTTGTGTTGCCGTGCAATGTCCCAAATTCAAGAGTGTGTTCACTACATTTCAAGGATGACTATGCCCGAAACCTGAAAAATGAACTTCTAGGCCTGCAACCTAATAATTTCATGAATGAAAGAATTACAGCTACACCAAACTTATTCAGTATTTTTTATTTTTTATTTTTCTTTTGTTTATAGGTATCAAAAAACATTATATTTTCCTCTAGACTCCTAAATGCAATTTAATAACATACATAAACTTCAACAAACGCTCTAGTGTGTACGATAAGATAACCTGAAATGTCACTACTCAAATGTCAAAATTGTCAAATTACGGGTAAAGGCACCACCATTTAAATGGATGGTACGCACTAATGAATTAAGGAGGTTTATCGGGTACGGGGGTACATGTAACGTCTAACGAAAGTTTCTGTAGATTCACTAGTGACTAAAGTAGTAAGCCTCTAGATTTGTCAACGTTGCACTTGGCTGGCGCGCTAAGCTCGGCGTTCGCTCGCTTGCGTTCTATCATTCTGTTTGTTTGTATGCCTAAACTTGAAATATACATATATGTCAGACCTGCGAATTTCAAATAATACGTTACGTCAAGACCGCGGCGTTGCTGCTATCATGCACATAGAAGTTAAGTAAGTCAACGACAGCAGTTTGAGGGAGAATTACTATATGTATCTTACAAGTACATAAGCGATTTCTACGAGCTGTCATACGGTTCCTTAAATATCGGTATCCTATTTATACAAGTTGCTGTGGAAACTGTTCAGACCAAAAAAGTCTGCATTCTAATAAGACTTCGTACTAAATCGTGAAAAATTATTTTATTAAAATCTCGTCTCTTAGTTATCCAAACTAGTCATAATTTTTTTTGAGGATTTTCTTCATATTAATAACCTTATATTAATTTTTTTATGAATATTTGTCAATTCCAAATCAGATAAACCTCCTTAAGATGTTAAGAAGCAACCAAATATGAGGCGTGTACAGTTTTGATATGTAAAAAAAAACAAGTAAACTTTTTGTAACAATTATTTTATTTTTACATGGAAGACCACACGTTTATTTATTTTTCCACATAATTGTCACACGATTTTGTAATACGTCGACATAGAAGTTTGCCGCTTGATTTGACAGCCACTGCAACACAGAAAATCATCACCGTGGCGTTGAACTCCGAGATGCTTCTTCAGTTGCAGAAACAAGTGGTAGCTCCTGGGCACCAGATCGGGGCTGTATGCCTGTATGGAGGATGATCAAATTGTTCCCAGCCAAATGATGCGATAAGTTCTTGAGTCCGATTGGCTGTATGTGGACGGGCGTTGTCATGCAACAAAACGATCCCTTTATTCAGCATACCACACTTTTTGTTTTTGATTGCAGGGCGCAGTTTTTTTAAGGTCTCACAATATGTTTGGGAATTGTCACCACAAAAAATCAACAGTAACACCCCCTTCCTATCCCCAAAACATGGTGCACATGATTTTCTGAGCTGAAATTGTCTGCTTAAACTTCACTCTTGTGGGCGGTGTTGAATGCCGCCATTCCATAGATTGTTGTTTTGTTTCTGGTGTAACGTAGGCCCATGTTTCATTGTCTGTGACAATTGGGCTTAAAAAATCATCACCATCAGCATCATAACGCACAAGAAACGTTTGTTTTTGTGCGGCTCCGTCGACATTTTTGGTACCCACTCTGAGCACAATTTTCTGAGGAAACTTCTCCGATAACGCAGAAATTGTGAAGCGTCTGTCCTCTTTCACTTTTTCGTCGACTTTCTGCACCAAATCGTCAGGATCACTGGAGGTCGCCCACTCCGTTCCTCGTCATGAACATTCTTGCGGCCATCTTTGAAAGCTCTTATTCATTTGCGTACCATTCCATCACAAATTATGTTTTGTCCATACACTTCACAAATCTGACGGTGAATTTCAACTGCTTTCACGCCTTTAGCACTTAAAAAACAAATAACAGTGTGTATTTCACTGTCGGCGGGATTCTCAATCGGCAGAGGCATTTTCAATATGTAAAAGCCAATGTAAACACGATCGATTGATGCCGCAATGGCATCTGTGGAATGCACGGGACACTGACCGCAGCGCTGCAGCGGCAGAATATCACAACGGTACTGACTTAAAAAACATGCCTCGTATAATCGTTTGGATTGTGCTAAAACAATAGTAATTGTTAAAAAATATGTTATTCTACTACTGCTATGAATAAAAGTTCATTTATTTTCATACGTTTTAATTAATTATTGACAGAAGACCAAAATAAGCTTCCTTCCGAGTTTCTTATGGAAAAAGAGTGGGGGCACGTCGCCATGTGACGTCTTGCGCAGAAGCAGATCAAATTCGATCGACTAGTGTCATACTTCGTTTCGTTATATCACACGTACTTATATTATGTATATTCTGTATCATAAAAAAGATAATTTATGAGCACCTTACATAATGATGTAGTGATGCTACACCCTGAGAATAGCATATTTTTCTTTTGTTGTATAACCATTGAGGTAAACATTTACTCTATTTGGCCACTCTTTGAAAATATATTAAATCCAATTTTATATTAGAACAGCTCCCTTGGACGAACAAATTTTTATGGTCATGGTGGTATCTGGTTAAGAGAGATATTCCACTTTATTCCATTATTATTTTTCTAATTTCTTATTTAATTTGTATGTTAATAATAAACTGCATTTTGTATATCAATTTTACCTGTAGTCGTCGAAGTGCTTCCTGCAAGCTCTTGGAAGTATGTGATTAAGAATAGCAAAGAATCCTGATCGATGTTCAGCCGAAGGGGCAACAGGGACACCTTCAGTATGCACTCTTGGGTTTTCAACTTGGGATCGGGTCTGATATGGACTGCTTTGATAACAACCTAATACCAAAATGCACAGAAATTTTAATGACGAATGGAACCACCAATGTAAATTTAAGTGTACTAACCATGTTAGAATTCGTTTGTTTTGGTCTGGCCTGACTAATGTATTCGTATAAGAACTTATTTATTTGACTGCATTCTAATCTATCTCTAATTTCTACTTCTGAAATGGTCAAAACCTGCCTCGAGGCTTCCTTTGTGGTTTCTGGATAAATCTCGTGTACAAATCGCACCTAAAAATATATGTCATAACTTCCACTCTCCAGGACAGTTTTTTTTGAAAAAAAATTAAAATAAAAATAAAATAGCAATTTTCTGAGGAAATTTTCAAAACTGGGAATGGAAACGAAAATGTAAATGAGATTCAGAATGGGAACCATAGGGCATTACAGCTTACTTTTTAGTATTAGTATTAGTATTAGTACTATTAGTCCACAGTACAGGCCCCCTCTGGAAAGTTGATTACCACATACTTTATAACTCCTGAGGAGCTTCATTTTGACGAGTCTACCACATTTTTCTTCTGCGACTTTTCTCGATTCCTCCGCTTTTCCACTCGGAAAAGTTCAAAAACATGGCAATTTCCCGGGGTCTTGAAAACTCAAGACCACATCTTCTATTTTTAACTTAAGTAACTGGAAATTTTGTTGCAAATGCCGACTTAAATTTGTCCGACAGAAATTCCTCCGACATTGACGTGTCTACCGGTCGAAACATACCAAAATAACAGGGTATTGAAAATCGATTACCACATAGGTAATTTTTAGTAAAATTTATTGTAAATAATTAATTCAGTCAAAAAGTATTGTTGTCCGACAAATTTCAGGCCGCGTTTTTTCAGTCCGACAGCTGGAAATCGGAATTTTCATGGGGTATGAAAAATCGATTACCACATATCTAATTTTCATTTTTTCCACTTTTAAATTTACTATACAAAATAGTGATATAAGTGTCCGACAATTTAATGTCCGCAAATTATTAAAAAATCAATAAATCAATAAACGTGATGAAATTTAATTTTTTCACTCCAAAAATTTCATATTTATAAATGGTTATTAATTATTATTATGTAAATTATTATTTGTTTCAAATAAATAATTATAATATTGCTTATTTTATGCTTAAAAATTTAAAAGTTATAAACAAATGAAGTTATTTTTGAGGCGATTAATACTATCTTAGTGCATAATGCATTATTTCTAAATAAATTAATATTATACTTGATATAAAAATCCTTTTTTCTCTTTCAAGTTTTCATTCGCGTTTGTTATTTTTCTTTACAAAAATTTTCCTATTTTTCTAAAAGAAAATCCCAAAACTTTTGTGCATAATTTTTTTACACCATACATACTTTTTTGAAATCGTTTAATTCTTTTCTCGATATTTATTTGGCTAAATTGAGCATATAGAGATTTACAATTACAAGAATAAAACGAAAAATATATACAGGGTGTTTCAGAAAGACCTCCCGTAAATAAAGAGGGTGATAGTATGATAAAAAATGAGAATTTTTTGTCTTATGAACTCTATGTCTATCTCCTCTTGTTTTCGAGATACAGAGAGACAAAATAAAATTTTTTAAATAACATTTTTATGAAAATTTCCAAATAGTGCGAAATATTTTTATGAAATTTGGTAGCCCGAGGTTTTTAAGGGTGCCAAATACGCTAGTCTAATTATTTTTTGTATATTTCATAGAAAGCGCTAGTTATGCTACATTCTTATTACAATTTAAGTTATATTTTTTTTAAGGTTAGGTTTTTTACCAGTCGGGCTCTAATTTCTATTGTACAATTTTATTTTCTAAAAATAATGTACTCTTGTTAGAACTTCCTAATGTGGACGATTTTCGAGAAAAAAGGCTTTTAATTAAACTCTTACAATATTACACTATAAAATAAGTGACTTTTCTCAAAGTAAGCTTGAGCTTTGAGAAGAGGAGATAGACATATAGTTCATATGACAAAAAATTCTTATTTTTTGTCGTCCTCACCCCCTGTATTTACGGGAGGTCTTTCTGAAACACCCTGTATTGTATATTTATATGGAATTTTGCTTAATACATGAAAATACCTTATTAGAAATTATAAATACATGTGCACATTTTTTACGAAATTTTTTTCATCATTTTTTGTCGGACTGACGATTTGCGGATATATTTTTGTCGGACATTACAATTTTTGCTTATAAAAAACACTTTTCTATCGTGTGTTATTTTTGTCCGACATGTGGTAATTGATTTTTCATACCCTGTGAAAATTCCGATTTCCAGCCGTCGGACTGAAAAAACGCGGCTTGAAATTTGTCGGACAACAATACTTTTTGACTGAATTCATTATTTACAATTAATTTTACTAAAAATTACCTATGTGGTAATTGATTTTCAATACCCTGTTATTTTGGCATGTTTAGTTGGTAGACACGTCAATGTCGGAGGAATTTCTGTCGGACAAATTTAAATCGGCATTTGCAACAAAATTTCCAGTTACTTAAGCTAAAAATAAAAGATGTGGTCTTGAGTTTTCAAGACCCCGGGAAATTGCCAAGTTTTTGGACTTTTCCGAGTGGAAAAGCGGAGGAATCGAGAAGTCGTAGAGGAAAAATGTGGTAGACTCCTCAAAAGGATGCTGCTCAGGAGTTATAAAGTATGTGGTAATCAACTTTCCAGGGGGGGCCTGTACTGTGGACTATATACCTACACACCATTTCAATGAGTTTGCTAACTCGAATAATCGTGGCGAATTAGATCAAACACATGCCTGTTTCAAAAATCGGACCTAACTCAAATTTTATGGGCTTAAAATTAAGTAAAAAATACCAGAATAAAAGCTCAAATTTGTGTATTTGTAGAGGTCGAGGTCATATTGTTTACAACAAAAGAAAAAAATAATAATTGCTCTTTTTTCAGTTTTTCGCTTATATCTTCGAAAATAAGCCTCTAATCGACATGAGGTATACTAATCGATTTTGTTCCTGAGGAAATTGCTACAAGGATAGATTTTTGCAAAAGCTTGCAAAATTTTTTTTACATTGTAATATTAGCGGTGATGGAAAAAATGTGCAAAATTTTCAGCATTAAATAAAAATAATGAATTTAACTAAAATTGGATGAAACTACAGGAAAAGATAACTGTTGGGGTGCTCAACAAATATCCTCAATCCGAATCCCCAATTTCAAAATGCAAATTTATAGTCGAAAATGCGAGCGCATATATCTGCTGCCTAAGATATCGAAATTCAGTAAAAAAGGATCGAAAGGTAATTACATTGTCTCCCGTTTGCGTAAATTTCAGATTTTTCAGTTGCAAAATAAAAAAGTTATTAACAAAAAACCAAAAAATGGTAACTAGGATGCTTAAAAAACCATGAATTAAAAAAAGTGTCTCGATCCGACCAATAGGAGCCGAGATAATTTTTTTTTTCTTAAAAACTGTATTCTGGCTGTTCTATTTAATATTTTATAATAAACTTGGGCTCGTTGTAAAGTAGAAGATTTAATGGATTTGTCCAAGAAATGACCATTTAAACATTCGCTAAAGACAGAGTGATCTGCACGGCAGCCCACATGGTTGAGCGGTAGCCAGGAGAGCGGAGTGCTGTGATGTCATACTGCCCAAGCTGCAGTCGGCTTCTCAAAATTCTTACTTCACAAATGGATTATGGCACTTAGAAAGCTGCTACCGAGATGCCTTTTTTTAAATCAACTTATTTTTTTCCGCTCTTTTGAATGGTGTAAGCAAAAGTCTGTGAAAGTTATCGCCAGAACCTGATAAGTACATTTTAATTGACTTTTCACGTTTTCGGGAAATATGGAGGTTGCAATTTCGATGTGAAAATAAAAGGTTGTTTTCCTGCATTATTAACATGTTTTCCAAGAATTTGAAACTCATTGTGGTAAAAATTGTGAAAATTGAAGTTTTGACACGTGCTTAATGTGGTTTCCCGCATAAGTTCTTGAATGCTTATTATGAATATAATCGGCACGAGCAAAGTCAATAAATAGTGATTATGACGGATATATATGCTGCTAAATAACTTGTGTGTATGCCGCAAAAATTCACTTGCGTGTATCTATTGCGTACTAAGATATATAGCGACTAGCGTGGTATAAGTTGTTTTACTTGTTCATAACAGAGTAGATCTTTGAATGGAAATATTGTATCCTACGATTGTACTTCTGTGTCTCATGAGTTCTACATATCTATAAGAATTTATAACAATTTAGCAAATATATTAACTTAGGAAATATTGTTAGAACTGCTGGATGTTATGTGGACGTATTCAAGTATTCACATACTGATGGCGAGAATGTATTTGCAACAACTTTAATTAATATTATGTTTTATTGTTTTTATTTTCTTAGAATACAGAATACAGTACTCTATTTGTGACCAACATTCCCGCTAAGCCGCACACTAATTTTCCGAAAGTTGCGCAGCCGTTTTTGTGTTCTGCGCAGAATGAGCTTGTTCACCAATTTTTTTTAAATTTCATTTTATAAAATAATTGCAATTAAAAATGATACAAATCCAAATTTCACAAAAAAATTTAACATTTTTGCTCCCATATGCTTTTGCACTGCGCAGTCAATGAAAAAATTAAGAGGGAACATTGTTATTAACGACCGCAATTTTATTATAAATTGAAGATGACGTATATGTACGCTAGCACAAAAAAGGGATCAACTTCAAATTAAAAATTTTTCGTCTGTAACCAGAATGAGAAGAATCTTGGTCAATTTCTCACCCGCGTTCGTTTTCATCTGCTTCCCAGAAATTTTGTTGTGGTTTTGGTAAAAATTGTTGATTTAATCTCATTTTCATTTTCGATTTTGTTCCCAGTTAATTGAGCAGAGATTTTGTCATCCTATGCGTTCTACAGGGTTGGAAAGTCCCCATGGTTTATCGGCCGTTACGTGAGAGTGATAGAAATCCATGCGATAGACAAGGATGGCTATAGTGAAGACGTTTCATAATCTGAATAGTCACTGCCCGTTTCGGGTTAGAACTATTCAGATTATGAAACGTCTTCAATGTAACCATCCTTGTCTATCGCACAAATTTCTATGACTTACTTTATCGCTGTCACGTAACGGCCGATGAACCATGGGGACTTTCCGAACCTGTATATGTTTTATAAAAAAAAAAACAAATAAAGATATTGTATGACAATGATTTTTATAAGCTTTGATAACAATTTCTCAAGAGCATACTTGGTTCTAAAGTATAGGCCTATGCCGCTACAAAAATTTGAATATCACTTTACCTTGTTAAGTTGCAGCTCCATTAACACACTGTGATCCCTACTAGCACCACCCCTCAGTGTCCATGGAATGTTTTCCAGTTTCTTATCCGCAGCACTGGTTATATTCACAAAACCTGCATCTCTATTAGAAAAACTAATTGTATCCAACTTTGTATCAGAGAAGTTAACAGTCTTCTTTTTACTCTCTTTATCTGGCACCTTAAAATCATTCCCGCCGTACATGTGCCAAACAATAGTCATTTCACAGAGAGTGTATCTCATGTTGGGAGTGGGAAAGTGCTCCGGAGTTTTTAGGGCATCCATCCTACCGACGGGTATCGAGATGAAGTTGTCTATGATATGCACGGGCTCGTTGGTGAACCAGATGATCTCCGGCTCGCCACTCTTTGGGAATATCCCCAAATCCTCGTCGTTATCTACTATACAAAACTCGTCATCATCTTCAACCTCGCAGGTACATACCTGGTAGGCAACATCACCTAATTCGTCGGTTACTTGAGGTAGGGGCATGGCGGGGGGATCCTGAGATAACTGGTGCTCGTCGGGGAAGAAAAATAGTTTCGCTCCTCCCCTGGCAAACGTTTCAGGATCTCCTAAAAATCCATTTCAACCAAAATGTTACTTGATATTGGTTTACACAGGTGAATTAATCGTGAATCAATTAAAAAATATACAGGGTGATTCACAACTTATCCAAAAATTTGGGAATAGATGAGACATGAAAAATGAAGTCAATATCATAAAAAATTTTTTTGTAAAATCCTTATAATTTTCGAGAAGTTGTAATATTTTAAAGCCTTACATAGCTGGGCTACTGTAGTCTCTCCTCATTCGCGTTGTGTGCTGTACACAATTCGCACTCTCTCTCCACGTGGTCCCAGGCACTTCCGAATACTCAAATCCGATTTTAGTAGGTACTACATTACTTTTCCAAGTGTCAAAAATGGGTTACGTGTATAACAACTCCGAGTTGATGGATATCGAATTTATTATGAAGCAAGACAACCTTTGTGTTATTGTGAAGCATTTGTGTTATTTACAATGCAAGGCAACATTTGTGTTAGTTCGTAGAAACTGTGTAAGATGGGTCCAGTTTACACGTCGGTGGACGAAATTTTGAACATTTGTATTTGTATGTCAAATTATTTTATTAAGTAAAACCACAAATTAATTTCAATAAATAATTAATTGTAAATTGTATTTGTAAGAGTCCCCTGTACATCCAAATTATTATTATTTTTTTTTTGATAAGTTCTGATTCACCCTGTAGAAACATACAATTTTTTCAAAATAAATATAAATATAAACTAAACTATATATTATATAAATATTACTTTTGATTCTCATGTTCCATTGGTATTCCTTAAAATAATATTAAAGTGCATATTTGCATTAGTAGTTCTGACACATCAACAAAGGCCAGTAGTAATGCCATGTTATGCGCTAACACCCAGTGGCAGCGTTAGTTGCTTAAGGGGTTACACTTAGTTAGATTAATCGAAATGAATTTTTTTAATAGCATATTGTTTGAGGAGGTACTTTATGTCAAGAATATTTCCACAAAATTTCATAAAAATCATAGCATTCATTAAAAAGTTATAGGTACTTCGAGAGTGCTACATCAAAAGATTTGCGTGCAGCTCGATAAAGGTTATAAAAAAATTTATTTTAAATGCAAAACTCAGAGACGTCAAATTTTAAACATGATTTTGTACTTACTTTGCCAAGGAAATGCTCTCTCAATTTTTAATATTTTGTTATGAACAAATTTTTAGTACCTCAAAATATACAGTGATTTCACTTCACTATACGGCTGAAATCTGCTTTATTTTACAATTTTCTATAAAATGAGTCAGCAACTGAGACGAGGTATTTGATGATGAAGCACTTAATTGAAAGCAAAACACTTGGATTCAGTTAGATGGAGCCCCCGCGCACAATGGTCGGCAAATGCAAACATGGTTAAAAGGAAATTATGGATATCGCTGGATCGGACATCTTCCACCAGGATATAATGAACCTAAGGTACCTGGTATAGGTCCAGTAAAATCGCCACCACATTCACTCAGCCTTAATCCTACGGGTTATTTTGTCTGGATATTTTTGCAAAATAAAGTTTATGGTAGATCAATTTTTCTCAAGAGACAAATTGTGGTTAAGAATAGAGAAAAACTGTAATCTCTTCAGGGAAAATCATGTCATGAAATCTTTCTCTATACATAGCCTGATTAGATGTCAAAAGTGTCGATGCAGAAGGACTTCATTTTGAACAATTGTTGTAGACTCGTTACTTGATTATTTACTCGACCTATTTGCTATTGTTATTTTATTATTAAGTTTGACATTTTTTTAAGTTTTTTTATTTTTTTTTTTCAGAAATAATATTTCTATAAGAAACGGCCAGTGGCATATTCTTGTTTTGGGAAAAGTACGTCACTGGTTAAAACTACAAGTTTAATATTTCATCAAATAAGACTTAAGAAAAATTCAATAAAACGTCAAAACAAGCCCAAATGTCTCGTAAACAGTTGCTACTATTAAAAAACACGAAGGAACATTTTTCATTAATTTAACGTAACAGTACCTGAATTTAAGATAATTTCTACAAAAAACCGCCTGTGTCGTATATTTTTCTTGGGAAAAATGCATTATAAAGATGTGACAGAAAATATATTTTTTTGTACCACGTTCCACAGGAGTTATAATAACTTGTCCGCAAGTCTAACAGTTGCAAGGAAAAAACAGACGTGGGATTCAACAGGGTTCCAGGAAAAGGCCCACGGCAGATTGTCGCCAAGGACCGGATAATTATACCTGCGAGCGACTCCACACCAAGAAGACTCTCCAGCAAACGCTCGCTCCAACAACACTTCTTTTTCACTAATTTTGTTTTCAATAAAAATACCTTTATTTTACCGTTGAGAGTTTTATTTTGCTGCATACCATAAGCAACCCTCAAACTTTACAATAAATATTTATTACACTGATTAAAAAGCAATTTATGAAAATCACATAATTTTTCGCAACTAGATAAAATGTATTTCCCCTTAAATGCAAATAAGAAAAATAATTGTAATGTGCACACTTCCTTAAATTTTCCAAATTACAACGTCTTAGAAGAGATGTTTGTTTATTTATATGCAACTAAACTCTGGTTATGAGTACCGATATGACACTAACAGCACTTATTGAAATGACCTGGTTATGACAAGAGACAATGAGCTTTGTCATTTTATAATAATATTCAAATTAAGGATCGTATTTGTTACTTAAATTTTCAGATAATTCGTATTCATAATGTTTACTGTTATATTACTCACCTTTTCAAATGTTGTTTGGATTAATGAGAAAAAAGATACATTTTAATTAGTAATTAAAACTAATAATTATATTCTTATGACAACCAATTTAAATATAACCTACCTTCTTCACATTCATTTTCCTTCATGGCGTCCGTCAACATAGCGTTTATATACTCGTGTTCGCTCTTCGACAGATTAGTGACGTCTTGCGGTTCCACATTGACTAACTGCTGCTCAACCTGGTGTTTGGGACTAGAGAATGGGGTTTTGTCGGATGTCGCTGGCGAAGAACTGATGATGTCTCCGTCTTCGGCAAAGTATGTTATTAATTGCATTAATGCCCGTCCACTATCGGAGCATGTGTGAATATTCAGGATGTCATTTGAGGCACGTAAGTCGATGTGAGGGTTGATGCCGCTCTTCTGAAATAACAATAAAAAATAAATAAAATCGATTAGATCGTTTCATCAAAATCAGCGGTTTATTACCTTATCGTTTGTTTTCAAGCTCAGTTCAAATAGTCCCAGATCGATAACGTTGACATAGTCCCTTTTTAAATCAACGGGTGCAGATGATGCAATCCCGTTTCTTGGAGGGGCTTTTTCGCTCAGGAATAATCCGCACTCCTCGAAAATAAAGCGAAGAGTGGAAGTATTAGCTTGAGCGGACAGATGAGATGACATGCTGAAATTCCCCACTGTTATGGCACACCTTATCGGCATATGTAAGGGTCTAAAATAATAATTATTGTCAGTTATGAAAGAAGAAATATTAGCGAAACAATTTCACACATTCGTAGCTGAAATGTTACCTGTAATCAATGGAGCAGTCCCAGAGATGTAGATGCAATTCAATTAACACATCTTTTGCATGATAACCAGGAATAGGGTAATCTTGCGGATTAAAGAAGTCCAACATGTGTGATATCCATGTGTTGGGTTCATTGCACATTCGATGTCTTAAAGTTGCTTTGTTTATGCCCACAGCCACTTGAATCGTCTGATAAAAAAATTGTTATTTAACAAACTGCCAGTAGTGTCATGAATTATGTATACCTTTACGTTATGAGTTTCATGACTGGCTTGAATTTTCATTGCGACAGTTAACATCTCTCGGTTTCCACCCCTATTTTTGGCGGTTGCAAGCATTCCACTTTCAGATTTTTGGATAGTGCAATGTAGGTGCCTACCCGGTGCTGACCCGACCTCCTTTAGTGGAGGTCTTACATTTGGTATAGTGATCATATCTAATTAAAAAAAAATAAATATTAAAAGAAAAAAAACTTTTCTATAGTTCATATAAAAAAATTACATTTTCTTTTGATATTACAAAATTTAAGTTTTAAAGTTCAATTTTTATCAAAAATTTTACAATTATTATCAATTTAATCATTAAATTTATTTTCTATATTCACTTTTTTAATAATATTTCTAATTATTATATTTTACTTAAATAGCTTATTATTAGAGCTAATGAACTAACGATACACACGTCGTGATCCATTAGTGTGGAAAAGTTACACTACCTCATTTATTATTTGATATACATATATTTTAACATATTGACATTTATGTATAAAAGACAAAGACAAAGACTATATTTGCTGTAGACAATTTAGCATATCACAAAAAGTATGGTGCGAAGACCAACCCAACCAGTTTATTAACCAGAACATGAATGCCTGGCCAGTGTGTACTCGATCTGAATCATCAAAATTCATATTGTATCCGCGATAATTTTTAAGATGCAAGCGCACCAAGCGGCGAAAGCAGTAAGCTCCGAGACAAGGTAATTTTGACATTGCCGTTCATGTTTCACATTCATTTGAGCAACATTTGTCTTATTTGCCATTATTTATTAGTAATTTTGTTATCAAACTGCGGTTATTTGATTTTTGTGTTATTTTATAGGTTTCAAATATTTCATAAATAAATTTTAAGGCAAGTATTTATGTCTACTTTATTTGTCTCTAGCATTACAATTTAATTTACATTTTATTAGGTTATAACTATGAACTTATCCGTTGTGGAATACATTTCCTATTTACATATATGCCAACGAAAACTCTCGTTGTATATCAGAAGGAGAGGCAGTTTTTAATGCTGGTACTATATGGGAAAATGGGCAAAGTTAATTTAAATTTAGAAATTTATATTATGTCTGCAAACTAGTGCCCTTACTTACTAACCCTCATGAAATTCAGGGAATATTATCTATCGGCAATAATATTTTGAAAATTTCTTCAATGGTTTGATGAAAACTTAATTCTGGATTTTTCTTGGACCATGATGAGCAACCTTGAACTGAACAATAATAATTTGACAGTTTCTTCTTTCTATCCATAATTGCTGAAATTCTCCTCAAACTATTTTCTTAACATAACAGTGTTCAAAAAACGAACACTAAACACAGTTTTAAATAAAATACAAAACGAAATGTCACACACAGAAGAAATGTTTACCTTGTTTGTTTACCTGTCAATCATATCGTCCTTTTTATCACGTAGAGGCATATGTGCATATTATGAATTTTATAGGAGAGATAAAAAACGAAAATATGTTCAACTTACGTAGTTGGTACTTTTTTATTTAATTATCAAACTCATATTTTCGAATTACACCTAACAAAGTATATGTTACAACATTGACATACAGCAGCGTATGTATCTGACAGTGTATTTTTAAAACAGTGATGTTTGCACATACACCTATACATGATACCTGACTTGGTTTATTAAAGTAATATATGTGGTTAACTAAAATAAGGAAACTTTCATTTATCCTAAGAAAAGCTGATAATATAACAAAAATAATTTTTTGACCAAAAAGAAACTAAATTTTGCAGTACACTAAAGTATGCAAAAAACATCCAATATTGTAATGTTGCATGGTGACAGAGTTCCTAAAACACTAACGATAAGTTTATTCTTTTGTCTGTGGCGAGGATCTATAGAATTTCTAATATTATGGCATTTTTACAACTGGGGTCTCTCCCTGACACAGTGAAACTAAATCCTCATATTTGCGCTTCGGTATGTTTATAGGTGCACTATTTAAAGGGCAAATTGTCCGGCATAACTGAATTTTTCATTTTTTGGATTATACACCACTATGTGATGAAAGGGACGATATACAGCTCTTACGCTGCAATTCTTATAAAGCTTCTAAAGTTTAAGGTACGGGCACTCTAACGAAGCCGTACTTTAGCAAACTTAAGTGCTTTTAGCCAGGGCACTGATTTTTAGACACTAGAGTAGCAGACCCCCAGTGATATACAGGGTTCAGTTGAAACACACAAAAACGTTTAAAGTAATGCAATTTTTTTTTAAAATCAAGTGCTAGTATCCAAAGTGCGTCTTAGGTCAAACAAAAACAAATTAGAGATTTGAACATTAACCTGAATTAAAAAATAGAACTCACAATGGAAAAAGAGCAAAGATCTCAACATCTTTCTTTGATGTTCCCTGTAGGGAAAAGGAAAAACGCGAGAAACGAAAAAATCAGGTGACTAACGTCCCTGTACCGCAAGTGAAAAGGGATTTGGCAAGAAACGCTCCTTCAGGACACTTTATAAGGATCTATAGCCCTCTAAACATGTTAAAGGGAGATAATGGTAGGTCAACTCCACCTTAAGCTAGCCAACCTGAGTAAAATTTACATCATGGCGCCCATCGTGGGGCTATGACAGAAGGTCCTACCTAAATTTGCGACAATTTCATTGATTTTTTCTAATATTTGGTTTCCCCTTGTATCTCAAATATCAACAAATTACATACTTTGCCACAATAAAATAATGGACCATCATGTACCATGTGGCAATTCGTAATGTCAAAATTGATGTAAAAACAAAACATTTACTTACCACAATGATGAAGTTGGGAATTGTGAACCTGCACACAGACATAACCCAAATCATTGTCACCCTTGTATCCACTAACTATGAAAATATTGGCATCTTCCAGACCCAGCAGGAACTCTCCTTGCTGTCCCGGTATAACATTGTTGGTCGTCACGTCCCTCACAGGTGGGTTCAAACAGGCCAAGCCCTGACCAATTTGAATGTTTAACACCAAATAGCTTTGTCCCTTGCTTTTATTTTCGGTTTCTTGGGGCTGATACCTGCTTGAGAACTTCATATGGCTAGCGCAGGTTGAATAGAAAATATTGCCACCAATGTCACTCGAATCTTCTTCACTATCACTTTCCGATTCTAAAAAAATTTTGAAAGAAATAGTTAAAAGTTAATAATATTAATACTATTTATTTACCATACTGAATTCCACTTTTGCACATTTTGAAAATGTCTTGCCCTTCGGGGGCAAGACCAGCACCGAAAGCACCAAAATTAGAGTAGGTGGGGGTGTCATACAAGTTACTTTTGGGTTTTGGGGCGCTACATTCCCATAGTAACAGATCGTTATTGATTCTATTATAGATGAGTTCATAAATATGTTTTGAATGTAGCTGCACCGAAAGCATCGGTAGAAATACTTCCACCTGGATCTTACAATTGTCCGTGGTGGATTTTATGAATTCATCAATTTCCTGTTTATCGCCTGGCAAAATTAACTCTTCAGCATCATCTACAAAATAAAAGGATTCAGTTCGAAAGGAAGACGGAGGATTAAATGAAGATTAATTTTGTTTTATTGGAAACTTTTCTTTTGATACTTAAACTTAGGTAAAAATATAAGTATAACACAGATTCCAGAATTAAGTGAAAATTGTTTATTGCAATTTTAGTAATTTTAATTTTATATTTTTGGTAAAAAAATGATTCAAGTGTTACAAACCTTTTTGTGGAGAGTGGGGAGTATCGCTTTCGTGTACAACCCTTTTTGCACTAAACGGTCCCGGCTCCTCATTTCTTTGATCCACAAAGGCACCGTAAAATGAAGTAGTCATGGGATCTTGCTCTGGTAAATTGTACTGATCTGCATCCTCATTTTTTACAGGAAACACCTTAATAGTCAGTCTGAAAACAAATGATATACCCTCTATATACAGGGTGTTTCTAAAATAGGGTTCCAAACTTCTGCTGCGTTTATAACTCATTAAAATAAGCCAAACAGTTCCTATTAACATGTGCCCTAAAACGCACCCTTAGGAAGTTATATGCCCTTAAAAGGGCTCAAACAAAACTGTTTTTTTTTTCTGTTATTGACAAAACGGTCGCAAATAAATAGAAAAAAATGCGTCCCATTTAGGTTGGTGAAGGGGGTTGTCGGCCCGTAATTTTCTTTATTTCAATTTTTTTACAATTTTCTCTACGGATTTATAAAATCTTAACAATTTTATGTAAAAAATATTATCTTTGTCCAAATCGATATTTCCAATGGTTTTCGAGTAAATTGAGTTTGAAAATTACTCTGCTCTTTAAGTTATTAGGCCAAAAATTATAAAAATCTGTTTACCATGGCAAATAAAAGACTGACGTTGCCACAACGCTTAACAATTTAAGTTATTGATAAACTGCCCATTGGGCTTTGCAGTTTAATTTATTTATTAAATGAGCGGATCCTTCATAACTGCAATTTATTTGAAAAAAAAAAACAGTTTTGTTTAAGCCCTTTTAAGGGCATATAACTTCCTAAGGGTGCGTTTTAGGGCACACATGTTAATAGGAACTTTTTGGCTTATTTTAATGAGTTATAAACGCAGCAGAAGTTTGGAACCCTATTTTAGAAACACCCTGTATAACTACAACTCGATATTGAGGGAGAACCCTTTTTAAAGAGGAAATTAAATTTAGAAGAAGTTCGACTCCTAAATAAAGAATAAAGAAATGACCGAGAGACGCTTCGTGCCCCTCAGATCACTGTTTTGTGGTTCGCAAGGACAGCCTTGTGTAATGCTAATTGGTTTTTCTTAACCCTTTCACTGCTCCAGACGTATTTATTCGCTAAAAATTTATAGAGCTCAAACTACTCCAGACGAATTAATTCACTTGAATAGTTAAATTGGATCAGGCTGCTCAAACCGTATATATTCGCAACCATGCGCATTAGTGACTCGGTTGTTGCAACTGGTATAGGGAATTTTTGTGGACGGAGCTTATAGCAATTGTGGCAATTATTTTTATGGAAAAGGAGGTACTGGTAATAATGCCAAGATTGTTAATCTCTTTTTCAGTTTCTGCTTTATAATGAAATATTAATAATTAAACTATTACAATTATTTTGAAACGTTGAAACATATTTTAATTTAATTTAACACAACATAATGTAAAAATATAAGTAGTCTAACTGCTCCAGACGAATATATTCGCACGCGGTAAATTTTCGCGCATGGCGCGGTAGCTACGTTCAGACGTATTGGGCAGCGAAATAAAAATATCTCTCCTCATATACTTGTAGGAAATTGAACGCTCTACAAAAAAGGTCTCTTACAATTTTTTCGTAAACCTCACCGTTTAAAAGATATTAAAGGTTGAAGTTTGATTATTTTTAAGACAAATTTCTATTTTGCTTATGAATTTTATAACTCGTTAACAAAAAATCATTATGAAATGCGCAATTCATGGTATTGTAGGAAATTAACTGCTTTACAAAAATGGTCTCTTATGATTAGCCCACCCTAATATACAGTGTGTCTGATTAAGTCGGCACCATATAAGTATACTTTTTTATTATTGGTTTTATGAAAAAAAGTTATTCTTATAAAAAGTTCAGCATGTCCTAAAACCGATAATAAAATAATCAGATTTCAATTTTTTGCCGTCGTATACGAGGTTTGTTGAANAATAATCAAACTTCAACCTTTAATATCTTTTAAACGGTGAGGTTTACAAAAACATTGTAAGAGACCTCTTTTGTAGAGCGTTCAATTTCCTACAAGTATATGAGGAGAGATATTTTTAACGAACAGTTGATAGAGAGATATGAATTTTTTTTTCTAATACTGTGGAAAAAATGGAAAACTGTAAAGCGGAAGACCTTCCTATTAAGATTAAGAGCCCATATTTGGAGAGAATTTTCTAGAGGTGTCTAGCAACCTATTTTTCAGAGTATAAAGTAAAAAAAAATAGTCGATTTTTTTTGCCCACCCTAATATACAGTGTGTCCGATTAAGTCGGCACCATATAAGTATACTTTTTTATTATTGGTTTTATGAAAAAAAGTTATTCTTATAAAAAGTTCAGCATGTCCTAAAACCGATAATAAAATAATCAGATTTCAATTTTTTGCCGTCGTATACGAGGTTTGTTGAAAAATGTAAATTTTGCTCAAGAGTAAAGTACCTTTATTTTTTTACAATATCGACAATCGTTATTAAGAAAAGTTGATCCTAATAGAAAACTACGGTGAGATATCCAATATTATCCATCTACAATTAAAAATAATCTTTAATAATTTTTGAGTATAAACATAGTAGGAAATAAACAAATAAATTATAATTTAATTTTGCAAATCATAAAACATTTATTGTATTGAAAAACATGATAACCTTTAGATTCATTGGTAAGTTATGTAACAATTTGCTATTGCATTAAAACAATTAATGCAAACATAATATAATAATTTGTTTTACAAATGAAAAGTTAAACAAGTTGACTAAAAAGTAACAATCATAACATTATTTGCAATTAAATAATTTGTATTTTGCTTCAGTTTAATTTCCCTTTGTTTTAAGTAGTCCCAAAGGAAATAATCCAGACGGGTTAAGTCTGGAGATCTAGCTGGACAAAACATATCGGAATATCTATGTAACAATTTCATTGAAAATAGTTTCAAGATATTCCCTAACAGCTACTGTACTATGGCATGTAACACCGTCTTATTGAAACCACATACGTTGATGGTCTTGTAGGGACAATTCGTCTATAAAGTCGTTTCATTTTGTAAAAGTTATAGATGACGTTCACCATTCATTAACTGTTGAAAAAAATATGGTCCTATTATTTTCTTCTTGTAGATACCACACCACACGTTTGTCTTGAAACAATATTGGTCACGAGTTTTGATTGTAAAATGGGGATTACTAATGACAATTTTGTGAACTGAGGAGCATTTGAGGAGAATGTCCCTTCAGAAAAAATTATGTCTTAATAAAGACGGTTTTTCTTCTAACTTTCCTTGTATTAATGAGGAAAATTCAAACCGTCTATCAAAATCATTTATTATTTATTTATTTATTTATTTATTTTTTAATATTTGTCATTCTGTACCTCTACTTACAATATTTTCTAAAAAAGACATTCTTTTACTCAAAGATATTTTTGGATGTTCTACAACTGATAGCATCACTTGTAATTCCGTTTCATCATCTACAAACCGATCCTGGCGTTTTTTATTAAAATTATTATTGACACTTCCATAAGTCTTAAATTTATTTAAAATTCTCATAACTGTTGAATGTTAAATATTCCTATTCGGATGTCTGTTATTAAAAATTACTGCTGCTTCTCGATAAGTTTTATAATTATCTCTCACAATCAAAACTATTTCAATTTTCTTCTCAGAAGTTAATTGAGCTGCCATTTCTTGTATTTTATAAATTGTAACTAGCGTTTTGACATTTGCTATCAAAAATTCATTTGTTTGTCAGTGTACAATTTTTTTAAAAAAAAAACACCCTCTACGTCCAACAGGAGCCAAGATAAGAATTTTTTTTTAAATCGTAGCGCAATTGTTTATTAATATTAAGACTTGAATTTTTCGCAAATTAAAGTTTACGACGTAAACTATGATTTCCCGTAGATTGCATTGAAAAATGTGGAAAATTAACGACTCATGAGCCCTTTCAAGAGAAGGTACTCGCTAAGTAAACTGTCCGGCGGCGTGGTGGTGGGGGAAGCTCGTCCAAACGAGTCACACGCGCAAGAAAAGTTAATTCCAAAGTTCAAATTGATGCGCGCTGTAAATTTTGCAATATCTCGGCTTCTATTCATCATAGAAACTTATTATTTTTTTTAAACTGGGGTAGCTCGACGAAAAAATAACAATGGGCATATTTACGAATTCGTAGAATAGCCCTGAACCCCAGAAAAAATGCATCTTTTATACTTATCTTTTTTTAAATTACAAAAATGTCAAAAATTATTGTTAAATGAAATATTAATTAATTTCAATTTCGGAATTATTTTACTATTATTAAATAAATAAATGAAGCTATCGTTATTTTATATTTAAATGCAAATCATTTTGTTTATGTTGTACATCTTAAGCTGTGTTGGAGTGCCTAATACAGCCTAATCTGCATAATTATTTATGTTTGGTGTTCTTTTTAAGTATTACTTCAAAAGCGGCAGCTTGACGCCGGACGGCCTAACCATTGCAAACAACAAGAAACAATGTGCAATGCGGGATATGATTCCCGGAAGAGGACCATGACAGATTGGCGCCAACGACCAAATACTTATATTACTCCACATCAAAAAGACTGCAGCGAATATATTTTTCTCTACTTAATGTTCAATAGAAACACTTTTATTTACCGTTGAGAGGGAGAGTTTCATTTTGATGTACACCGAAAGCAACCCTGACATATTTAAAATAAAGTTTAATTTTATACTTGTTTTATTTAATATATAAAAAATGGGGGTATTTATACTATATCATATTATCGAGGGATCCCGTTTATACCGAGATCCCGCGGGATTTCAATGTCAAGTGCCGCAAATACTGGATTTTCAATTCATTTCGGGATTGCAAGCCCTAGTTCCGATGCTTCTTTGATTATTTTTTATATTAGAATAAAATCAGTATTATTGTACTTTGTCACATTCGACTGAACAAATATTATTAATAATTCAATGAGAATCAATATATCTACAAATAAAATTTTCCACTGACCTTGACTGAAGAAGTACATCCTGCATAGATGAAGCAAACTTTTCATCGAATCCAGCCTTTCCGATTGGCAAACCAACGCTGCTCTCCGATTCGTAATAAACTATATCCAATCCCCTACTTTGTATATCGTACTCCTGGAATATCTGACTAGTTTGGAAACTTGTGTGCATCAGCGCCTCGTATAGCACCAGGGAAATGTAATCAGGCCTGACGTGTCTCTTCCACCAGGGAGTTCTATTCATGTCATGTGGAGGGCGAAAATCTGGTATCGGGAATCTGTAAACTATAAATTTAATATCCTACAAGAAACTTAATATATCAATTTACCTTAATTTTATATAAAGGGCTGGTGACGTAATTTTCAGATCTAATCTAGATTCTACGGGAGTCTCTGTCTGGAGCTGTTCAGGCCGAGAATGAGTACCCCAAGGATTGTATGCACGTTTTTCCATGACACATATTGCAGGGGGATTTAATAGGGCTGTTATTCGATCCGCAATTGAAATGTCGAGGTCCACCATACATTTGTTGAAAGATATGCTAGATATGAAAAAATGAAATTATTAAAACAAAAAATAAAATATGCAACTTTTAAAAAGTTCAACATACAAAATCAAACCATCCTGTGTATCTGGGAACAAATTAAATTAAAATAATGATAGTTTGTTACGCAGAATGTAAATAAAACAATACAAATCGACAGTAAAGCTTCATATCAGTGTGTGCCAGGAAACGCCCTGTTTTCGAGATACAGGGTGTTAAACTATGACAAATCAATTTGATTTCTTTTACAAAATCGATTTAAATTAAAAAAAAGTATTGAAACGATATTGTTCAATTTTGGCATGCAGGGTTGCCACCTTTTCAATTTTAAGATACGGGACACAACTTTTTATCTTTATTATTAAAAACCAACAAAAAAATGTATCTTTTTTTGTAAAACATATTCGACCTTCAGTCTCGTTTAAATAATAAATAAATAATAATTAATATATAAGTTACAGGGTGTTTGGAAAAGTTAGTACAAAATTTATGGAGGTGAAAGTAGAGCCACAAATAGTAAAAAAAAGTGTTCCTATGAACATTGGTCCTCCGGAGCACCGTTACTGCGATATGGCCCTTCGAAAGGGTCTTATTCTTTGGATATTTTTTAAAATAACTTTCTTTCTGATTAAGATAATGGGATGAAAATTGTAGGTAATAATCATACCATAAGGGTTTTTAACTATTATAAGTTTCATCAAAATCGGAATTTTCTAACTACTCTTAATAGAAATTTTTCAAATTTTTTTTATTCCTTTGAATTATCAACCAACTAATATTATTTTTTAATGAATTAGACTTTTTTGAAGAAAAAATGTACCTACTTTTTTTTTCAAATTCTGCATAGTTTAGTCAGAAAAAATTATTTTTTAAATAATGTATCTCAGAACACAAACCTTTTTAACATTTTCATATAGTAGGCATCTTTTATGATGACAGTTTCATTGTAATGATACTAATTGACTAGGGTTTCTAATTTCTCGGCCTACTTTTTTTCTCGGGACTCGAGAATTCTCGACTAGGAATTCCCGGGAATTCTCGAATTCTCGAGAAATTTCTAAAACTTAAAAATGTCATAATTTTGATATTGCAATGTGAAATATAAACATGCTATTATACTTAACAATCATCATTAACATTTATTATTTATTCAGTATTTTTATTAATTACTTATGTTTCTACCTCTACTAACAAAACTAGATTAAACTTTGAGTATCTTCTTAAAAACCTTTAACTTGTTTTTTTATTGAACACTTTCATTATACTTATGTTTATTTCAATGTTTTTGAATCATAGCTTTCTTCCAATAATTATTAATAATCATTAATCATGCAGTCCTTTAATTAAACAAATAGTAAATAAGGAATTTAACCGAAGAAATCTTAAAAAAACAAGCTTTAATTTAAAGATACAGAAGCGTTCTTCCTATTAATTTATGACTTATAATCACAATCCTTTAATTATTAACAAAACAAAAATAAAATAATCAACTAAACGAACAGGAACTAAATATTTTCAGAATCAACATCAACATTAGGCTTATAATAAAATTTCTACACAGACTTATAACTAGGTATATTAAAAAAATAAGAATCATCAAAGTAAACTAAAGCCTTAAAAACTTAAAATAAATAAATCATGAGCTAGTCGAGAAACCACTTTAACCGCTCAGTTATTTATCGAGAAACGAACTGAACGCATGAACGAAACGAACTCCAGCTCGTCTCGAGTAAGGCCAGATGTCCCGGGAATTCTCGCTTCGAGAAGTTTCGACCAGAAACCCTATAATTGAAGTCACTTTCGTGTGCCATAATTTCAATTCTTACGTTTGATCTTAGGTCTCAGTTGTGATCTTTGTGCTTGACTTTGCATTTCATTTGATTTTTTTATAACCATGAACCATCATGCTTTTACTAATAGTGAATATGTCGATATGTATTTTATTTATGGTTTCTGTAATGGAAATAGTCTGGCGGCTCAAAAATTGTATCGGCAACGTTTCCCTGACAGAAGGCAACATTCTGCAAGATTGTTTGGTAAAAATTCATACTAGAACGATGGAATCAGGTGCCCTATCTCCAAGATGTTGTGAATTTGGCTGCCAGAGGAGGCATAGGCTTGACTTAAGACGAAATAATTTTAGGATTTTTTTAACGTAATCCTACTGTGAGTGTAAGAAGAGTGTCTGCTCATGATGGTTCATGATTGTAAAAAAATGGTTGTTTGGGTTGTTTCCTAAGTACGAAAATACAGGACTTTTAGCGTCCCGTATGAACTAATGGCGGGACGCTGGACATGTGACCTAAATACGGGACGGTCCTTTGAAATACGGGACGGGTGGCAACCCTACACGTAAATGTAGTTTTTGATATTGTCTGCAAATGTATAAGCATGAAACAGATTAATTACATTCTAGGAGTGGACGTAGTAAGTTTTTGTTCACAATTATTTTCTCTTCAAAGCTATTTTTAATTAACTATTATGAAATGAGTAAAACGGGTTAATAAAAAAGTAAAATAAAACAAAATAATAAAGAAAAAACCACTGGCAAAATACAAGTTCAATAAATGTTTTTAAAAGCTCTGATCATTTTAAAATAAAACAAAAATGCTCTTGAGTCAATTCTAACTATTTCTGAATAAAATATATTTATTTTTGGTCAATAACTGCAGTTATAGTCCTTCCCAAGTCAGTTGAATATGCAAAAAAAAGTCTGGTAATAAAATTTAATGAGTTTCATAGGCATCCCTAAAAAAATTTTCTGCGAAAGGTAAAAAATTATAATAATTTGTATATGTGTAGAAAATTTATATTACAAGTTCATTTGGCCAACAACATATTTTAATTATTTATGTCAAACAATTTTATTATATTGGTGGTAAATTTTGTTTTGTTCCGTTTCAAAAGGACTCCAAAATGCCATGTTGTGATAATATTAGTTAACAAAATATCCCTCTTATTTCTCCCTTTCGTAAAACTTGTAATATGAATGATTGATAGAAGGTGGCTATAATAAATCAAAATTGCCTGATTCACACCAAATTCCGCACTGGTGCACTGCACTGCTGGGCAATTTATGAACTACTTGTCGCCTGCTGTGATTTATTGCCCAGAAGCCCAATAAAACTGAGGTCATTTCTACCACCTGCATGTTTAGTTCGACCAGACCTATATATGGGTATGGCTAAATAGATATGGAAACAAATTTTTCAAATATTTCAATGCCGAGTTGCTGCTTAGCGACCGAGCCTGGTACATAGCTTGAAATTATAGAATTGACTTCGGAAAAACTATAATAGAAATTATGTCAGTCCCACTATCAACACTCAAACAATGGAACCAGTATTTGTTTATCAAAGCAGGTCAGTGTTCCACTTGAAAAAAATGAGGTAGAGTAGTGGCCAGCATAAATAGATCATCCTTTGTAATACAGAGCCTTCATAAATGATTACAAGCCACCTGACCATGAAGCTTAGGCAAGCAACATTTCACGGCTGCTACTAACAATTCAAAATCCCTAAATCATAGAGATAGCAATAATAATGATTCGTTTACAATGAACAATGGCAAACCATTACGTTAACGCTCGAGATAAACACGATCGCTGATTGGTTGCATAAAATCTCGTGAAAAATTACACCAATCACCAGCCGGTGAAACAGAATGTGTGTTTTAATGTAATCTTATTGTTTTAATTTTATCGAAATTTAATTGCCAGCATGAACGAAATAAAATTACTGTTCTAAACAAAATTACTGGTGGCTTGTAATCATTTATGAAGGCTCTATAGAAAATAATTTTAAAAAGTGAAAAAATTTATTGGTAGAACTTGTTACAACTTCTTTTAACTGTGGTACTTTATTAAGGAATGTTTTTAATAAATGTTCTATTTTCTAAACGGTAATATTTCCAAATAGTCAAGTGTGCATTTTTGCAAGACTATTGTAAAGTGGGCAGAAATTTGGAAAAAGTAATCACTCTTGCATTATATCACGGACAAATAATTTTTTTACATAATAGCATTCAGCACTCTTCTCCGACAGAACGGAAAAATTTAAAATACATTTAAAAATTCTGTCGTTAATGACAAAATCATGCTGTGCTTCAAAAATAGTTGAGTAAAAGTATTTTTAAAGAAATTTTAGCATCTCCTATATCAGAAACCACGTTTCAAAAACATATGGAATATTTTTTTGATTAAGCACATTGAAGTACATTTTATAAAAAATGTTCCCTCTGATTTTTTCGCTAACTGTGCGGTACAAAAGGATATGGGAGCAAAAATGTTCAAAACATGCAGACGTGTGTAAGGGGAGGTTCTGTGGTGCCTGTGTTTGAAAATGGTGAACAAGCCCATTGTGCGCACAATAGAAAAACGGCTGCGCAACTTTCGAAAAATTAGTGCATGGGTTAGAGGAAACTTTGCTTATAAACAGCTAGATTTTATCAGTTCAGCAATGACGTCACAAAGTAATGCTTTTCGATGTCCGGAGAACACTTGTAATTTTACGATGTTATGTTCTAGTATGTTGATGAGCAGTCTATTAATGTATTTATTAAAAAAACCTGAAGTTCGAAAAAAAAATTGTATCCTATATGTTTATGGAATGTATCACTTACGAAATGTCTGTTCTAGGACCACTGTTCCTTCTCGAACTACCTTTCTTTGCAGTCTTTTCGATATGTTTGAAGTTCATTTTAAAGCTAGGTTTGGCAGTGACAGGACTAGCCGTTTGCAAGGAAGCAGCATCATCGAACGTTAATAAAGGTACGTATTCCACAGGACCCTCAGGAGCAGCATAAAGACACTCGAGGAGCTCCATTTTAGCAGCGATGATCTGGGCAGTGATTGAAAATGCAGAGAGAGTTGTCTTTTCGTCGCCCTCGATCTGAACTGGTGCAGCTAACAACCTAAAATGATAAAATTTAATATTTTGTTTTTTTTTTTGTTATAACTAGGAGTTGCTTACCTTAAGTGATTCAGACTGCATGCCTTCTCGAACGTGGCCTTGGTATTTTCAAAATCTTTATTCCCATAGGCAGTGATCACCATTTGTCCTAAGCTGCTAAAGAAATGATCGACAGTGCGTTGCATTTGATGTACACTGGGGGCGGCCAAAATGTGATTGGAATCAGCTGGTTTTACAAGTAAATCTTCGTGTAGTAATACCGTGGCTAGCGATGCCAGTCTTATTTGGAAATGAGAGATCTCGGCTGTGGGGTCTGTTTCTATGTTGTTTACTGGAGGAAATAAGTTATAATTATTCGTTAACTTGAGTCGTTTTCACTTACTTCTTCGTCTTGTCCGATGGCTTTGCTCCGTAACCGAACTTGCTATGCTAGAATTTGTACTGGATTCCATACTACTACTGATGCCAGATAAAGTACTGTCATACATTCCACCAACTGTGTTCCTCATAGGTAGGAAATTGTCATCTGTGTCACTCTCGTCTGGAAATGAAAATAATTTATCCATAAAATAAAAAATGTATGTATGTAAACATTTTACCCAGTGGTGCTGTAGACCATCCGTGAGCACCTTGTAGACCACCCACATTGAAATTTGATAGAGACTGTAACTGATGTTGTAAGTCTTGCTCAACACGTTGGTAATCAAAACCTGTCATTGGTCTCTGCATACATTTGGTTCTCGGTGCTACGTTACTATAAATAACAGAGTATTGTAATAAACCAGGGTTTATCTCTGAATGTCCAATTTTACAATAAACAGACAATCTGTACAAAAATATCATTGTTGTGCCTTCGAAATGCGACGTGCATATTTTCAGCAAAACACGTTAAGTCTGCACATACGATAAACGACATCAAACCGCATAATCTGGTTAAAAACAGCCATTTTCTATAGAAATGTGACTGTCTGTGATAAAATTAAAAATAATTCTTAAATTAAAAAGCTGAGAAACAATTTTTTTGACTACACTGAAAAATTTGATAAAATTCACGTCACATTTTGAAGGTGCAACGATGATATTGTTTGTCATCAATTTGGCACGATGATTTCAAAAAAAAGAAAATATTGATATTTTTATTTGTACACAAAAATTATAATGTCATTTATTAATAATTGTTTTATGGAGCCAAATATTTTCCAATGACTGTCAGTTTTTTTGTATCAAAATTACAGCATAATAGCTGAAACTAGTAATAGGCTGTTGAATATAGAATTTTAAAAGGAACTATGACGTTCAAGATATTTTATTACATGAATCATTCAAATGGACATTTTAGATAAATAAACCGTGGAGTGCTATTTAATTACAGGGTGGAAATTGGAGATAGGGTTGAAAATGCACCCCTTTTAGTTTTTTAATTGTAGCTCGAAAACGAAGCAAAATTTCGCTATAGTTCATAGGAAAAATTATTTAGAGAATTGAATTTCCCATCGAAATAGCTTATTTAAAAAATTTAAAAGGAACATTTTTTGCAAAAAAATCGTTAATAAACAATTTGAAAAAAAGCAAAAAACTCGATTTTCTGATTTTTTTTACTTTTTTGTCTAGTTTTTAAAATAAAAAATTTGTATTCGGACATTATTTGAGGTTATAAACAGATTTGTTTTATAAGGAACTTTTTATAGTGACATTTTTCGATAGTCAAAAACAAAAGTTTCTCCTCTTGTCAATTCCATCTGTGGACACACTGTATATACATTATTAATAAACTTTATTGTACTTAAATTCTCAAGATTTTACTAAATTATTTTATTAAAAAAGTAAAAAAAATTTAAAAAATCGAATTTTTTGCNTGTCATTGGTCTCTGCATACATTTTGTTCTCGGTGCTACATTACTATAAATAACAGAGTATTGTAACAAACCGAGGTTTATCTCTGAATGTCCAATTTTACAATAAACAGACAATCTGTACAAAAAATATTTTCAGCAAAACCTGTTAAGTTCTGCACATTCGATAAACGACATTAAACCGCATAATCTGGTTAAAAACATCTATCTCATTTTCTATAGAAATGTGACTTGTCCGGGATAAAATTAAAAATAATTGTAATTCTTAAATTAAAAAGCCAAGAAACAGTTTTTTGACTCCAATGAACAATTTGATAAAATTCACGTTGAACGCGCAACGATGATATTGTTTGTCATCAATTTGTCACGATGATTTGAAAAAAAGGAAATAAAGTGTAAACTCATTTTAACGAATCTTAAGGGATCGGGTATAAAGAATTTTTGATATGGAGGGAAGAAGGAAAAATAACCAAATTTCACCAATTACAATAATTTCCAATTTTATTATATACTTTCAATAGGTAAAAATTTAATTATTCCAAACACATATATTCTGTTAACTTTGTCTGACGTTTTTTGCTATGCCAATATTTGTTTTGTATTTTCCTAAGTATTTTATGCATGTCTTGGGATGTGGTGGAATCATCTTCATGAAACAATAAGAATTTTTCGATGAGTTTGGCGGCATCAAGTGCTTGTTGAACAGTTGGTGATGGTTCAGAATCGTCCACTTGACCATTTTCATTTTCTTCATTTGGTTCCTCTTTACTTTTTGACATTGAATCAAAGTCTTCATCAGTGAGTGAAGCGGTTGTGGCCAGGTCCTGATCTATATTTTCGTATGTTTGTAAATCTTCGCAGAAATGATTTGGTTGTATGCTGAACTGTTTAATCCAATCAATCAGTGGTAGATTGTCCTCACTACCAAACTGCTCTGTTTCTACTGTCTGACTGTTACATAGTCCCACGTGATGAAAAGAATGCTGTATGGTTGCTGCTGTTACCTCTTTCCAGGCTTCCGATATGAAATTTACTGCTTGTAGTATATTAATCGAGATTTTGCCGTCAGTTTCTATCAGTTCCATCAACAATTTCCTTCTATAGTGACCCTTTAGACTTTTAATCACACTCTGATCCATCGACTGCAAGATACTGGTTGTATTTGCTGGGAAAAATGCTAACTCTATGTTTCGAAGATTGGTTATAAAAGGGTGAGCAGGGCAATTGTCTACTAGAAGTAGACTTCCTTAATTTTTTAGTAGACCCTGCAGTTCCGCCTGTAGAATTGCTTCTTTGTTTTTCCAATTGGTAGCAACAGTAGATGGACTGAGGTCTAAACGTCTTACAACATCACTTTTCTTTTCCCTTTTTCTATCGCATATATCAAACAAACTTTTTCATTAACACATAACACTTTTCTTTTACTGGCCATATTGACAGATCCAAAGTTGGTTTACGACTACTGATAAAACACAATAGGTGCCTAGTGCGTTTAGTAGTCCTAGAAACAATGTAATCCAAGAGTAATGGCACATGTGTTCGAGGCAATTAACAAAAGCAAGGCAGTTGTTTACGTCCTCAGGGTGTCTTTCTTAGAAATTTCGGCACCTCAAAGATTTAGTCGGAACCTTTTGTAAGCTGATTATAAAAACAATTGCACTATTAAATACTTCTGTAAATATTTGCTGGTGTCTAAATATGAACATATTTCTTCGTAATAAAGAATGGCTGTTGCCCTATAAAGAGTGTATTAATGTATGGATTTTGACGTAAACCAACCAAATTGACTTAATTTCTATGTTATAGGTAGTTTTTCGATATAACGAACGACGTTATAATGAGTTTACACTGTAGTGATACATTTATTTTTACACAAAAATTATAATGTCATTTATTAATTGAATCGGTGAGTTCGAAAACTGTACAAGTCCAAAATTGGATATTATAAATGAAGATAGCCATTTTGTATAAAACATGTTCCCTCACCGAGTGAGCATGAAAATCATTACTTAACCGTTAACCGTACAGCACTACACTGTTTGGTTATTTAAAGCTTAAAATTAAATTTTTCTCAATATTCAAATAAAATATACACCAGAATATTACTACATCTTAGTCAAGTGTAGGTACAGTGTGTAAAAAAGATGTGTGAACGTGAGGGTTACAATGGTGTTACCTATATAAGTTTATTGTATTGCCATATTTTAACATTTTTCAAATCATGTCAAAAATATAACTTATGAAAATGTTTAAGGAGGGATTGTATATTTGACTACTCATATTCGACATCAGGAATATATTAATAATACAGCCGAATACCCATTCATTTTTAACACAAAATTCTAATTGAAACCGTAGGAAACAACCGCTGACAACCGTTCACTATCGGGTTTATGATAGATCTATTATGATGACATGACGAAGTGGGCTCCAAAATGGCGGACGAGTCTGCTGTCTTTTATCTAGTGCTACAGTTAACGGTATTTAATAAGTCGTTACTGATCAATGACGTGGAGAACCGTACATGTCAGTATTTCTCAAAATGAAGTTTTTAGACATGAACGATTTTCGAACTCACCAATTCAATTGTTTTATGGAACTAATTATTTTCCAATGACTGTCATTTTTCTTTTGTCCCAATGATAGCATAATAGCTGAAACTAGTAAGAAAGGGAGGTAAATGTATATTCTCAATTAAAAACGACTTCAATTTACCCCATCAAGCTCAGTGTCATATAGTATTACAATAGATTTAAGTGTATAAATTTGTATTAGTTATGGGAAATGTACCATTAAAAAAAAATTTTATTCTTAATTTTCAGTGACATTGTACCTGGTATCCTCAATTTCTGGAGTTGCTAAACCTTTAGCTAATTCGATAAAAATATACAGTTGTCTAGGTGAGAAGAACATTATTAGTGACCCCAAGTTTACTTCTATAGAAACTTTTGGCCCAGACAAGTTTTCCGACTGCTTCAAGCGAATTCTTATCTAAAACAGCACAACGTAATATAAAATCGAATGTAAGAAATCATTCCCAAACCTCTTGTGTACTAGAAAACTTTCCAAACAAAATCACGTGCCTATCGCTTTCAAATGGGTTGGTGGGCTTTTCTGATAGATTTTCTCGTTCACTCATAGGTACTTTTTTATCTTCCCCTTTGCTACCGCTAACATTGCCATCATCATTTAAATTGCTTTTTTCCAAGACTGTTACAAATGAGTCGTCTTTTTGATTATCAGAATGATGACTCTGTGATAATAATACCGACCGAGAAAATGTTCTAGCTTTACTAGCAAACTCTACTGTGGACATAGAAACACCTTGTATGGTAAATATTTTTGTTGTGAATGATTGCACTAGGTAGGCTTTTTTTGAGTCCTGATTTGTTAAATCTGTGGCTTCATCAGAAGTAGGGTCATTACCCGATTCATCCGAGTAATCGATGCTAAAATAATAAAATATATACAGTTACGAACAAAGACAGTTTTAAAATATTACTCACATGTCCAAGTTTATGATGATTCCTACACCAGTACTGCTATCTTTAGGAACATGTTCAATCTGTATGACAGTGTCGACAAACTTTACTTTCACCCTATTTAAAACTAAAAAAAAAAAAAATAGATATGTACCTAATAAATGGTAGTTGGTGTAAAAGATCAACATTATTTTCTGTTTATTCAAATAAATCCATATTTCTTATTAAACGGGTAACCAAAATTTTTATTAGTGTTACTATCAAAAAAAAACAAATTCTATTAATATATCTGTAATTTCTTTAAATCATGAGATTAAAGTAAATATTAATAAACTATTGCTTTTTAAGAACGGATTTGTGGCAACCTACTAGAGTCAATTGTTTGTGCAAAGAGTTCGAGACCCTCAAAAGGTTGTGCTTCATTAGGGGCACTTTCCGCATCTTGTTTTGCACACTCCTCTGCTAGTTGCATGGAACTGGTCATGGAATTCCACATTGACTCAAACATTGATGTAGCTATAATATAAAATAAATACCTCCATAACAAAATAAACAAACTTTGAAAAAGTAAAAGTAGTAAATATTTCGATTTATTTTTAATTTGTAACATTAGTAAAACAAATAATTCTGAATGTGTACTATAAATCATTAAGTTTATAGGAATTAAATTATTTTTTTATTTAAAATGTGGAACGAGTATCCATTGTATTTATATGTAGTGTTTTTAATGACCAATATTTAGATTTTTATTTGAAATTGCACATGTAATTTAAAAAAAAAATATGACTTAAATCAATCGCTAATAATCTCATTTTCAATGAACACTTAATACTTGAATAACAAAATATATGCCTCTCTGGTAGTAAACTTCAAAATGGAATGTGATTACACATTGTGTTTATCAACAAGTGTGACTCATTAAGTTCCTTGGTGTTGAACTAATCGAAATTTAAATTGTTTTCATTTGTGCCTTAGAATCGTCAAATATTAAATTGTTATTACTTACACCTTATTTCATTTGCCAAAGAACACACATTTATACATGTGTATACATTAAAAGCAAATTACCTCACCAAAAGAACAAGAATTTGGGTTGAAAAATGCATATTTATAAATTGACATGTTTCCATTTTGTTTCACATTCATAGTTTGAAAAAATAAAGTAGCTATAACTTACCCGACTCATGTCGTTGTTTTGGTTGAAGCGTCAACTTCAAACCTGTTACTTCTACATAACTTGAATCTTTCAAAATCGATGACCATGGGACTTTCAAGTAGAGTTTGTCGATATAACCATCTACAAACTCCATGGGCCAATTCTGCTGCTCGCCAAGTTCATTGAGAGCCTTAAGTAAAATAGAGCAACTTAAGTATATTTGTAGTGTAATTAGTATTACATTTATTATGCCACAAAACAATGATAAATATAAAAATAGTAGTCATTAGATATTAGATGTAAATATATGTATATGAGTAAAAAGATAATTTTAAATTGATTATGAGCATCGATGTTCATAACATGTAGGTTTGAATACAAAGAAATTATATACAGAGGGTCTAGATTTTTATTGGGGAACTCATCATGAGATAGAACTACTTAATTATGTTTAGAAATTTTTTTTTTATCACATAGAAAGCTTCATTTTCGGGGTACAGATTCAACACTGATTTACCTTATTATGTACAAGTAAAATATAAGTAGTTAACTTAAACACATGCGAAGGCAATATTTTGACATCACTAAGTATTATGAACATTCTATTAGTGATTTTCATTTTGAAGTGGCATTTCTAAGAAAAACAGATTTTTTATTTTAGAGTCCTTATCTTTATTATTTTAAAATAAACCTATCATACAAAATATATCACACATAATTCAGACTGTTTGTTCTATAAGGACAATTTATTGGAATTTTTTGTTTGAAATATAATTATAAACGATATGGTCGATATGTCAAAAATTTGAAAAGTTATAGATGGTAACTTTTATTTTTTAAGGGTATATAAAATGGATGAATAATGACACATCTAACAAAAAATAGTATCAATTTTTGTTTTGTAAAGTGAGTAATATTTACAACCAAGTGTTTAGTTTGTTTTAAAACAGATTTTTCTTTAGTTTAGTTCTTTAGTTAGTGTAGATTTTCCTAGGAAATCATCCACAATTTGTAGATGATTTCCTTGGAAAATCACCACAATCCTGCAGTACCGAGAAGAAATCATCAAAATCGCCCCCAGTCCTTTCCACAATTCCACATCCTTCTTCCAATCACCTAAATCATTTAAAACAAGCTGTGGTGGAAGTTGCGATTCTTAGCAGATATTTATTTATTGAATATTGTTTATTGAGAGAAGGTACTACAATTCCTAGTTTTAGGAGTCATCAAAGAAATCAAAATGGTTCCCCAACTAAAAACTCTTAAGAGTCCAAATGCATCACAGACAAATTTAAAAGATAGATGAAGGAGTTTACTTGAATTTTTAATTGTATCCTTCATATGATCGACACTATAATATGCATTAATTTGGGAGGAAAGACAGAATGCTTTCCCTTTCTTTTCTTCTTACAGAAAGCTGTCCTTCTGAGCCATAAAGTATAGTAATGTTCAACGTTTATAGTCCATTTTTGGATTATTACACCAATATTAAAAAAACATACAAGATCATACAGTACCTATTTCTTCATACCCTGACAGTCTGTCTTAGAACCACAACAAGAACTGAAATGAATATCAAGGTAGACCTAGGGGTTCTGATAGCGAATCCGCCCTCACAGAGCCGAGTCCAAGAACAAGAACAGGTCAAAGATTTCTAGCTAATAATAAGGAAGTGCAATGGCATAAATAGGTAATTTAAATTTCTGGGAAACTTAAATTTAAAGTGTAAGGGGTAGGAAATATGAACAGAAATTTATTAAATTAAAAAAAATGGATATTTCTATTTAAAAGGATTATTTGCAATCATTTTAAAATAATCGCTTCTCAGAAACCATGAAATTTAACCAGGAAGGAAATCACTAGCCAAAGCCTGTGCTTATACTCATTTTCACAATTAATTACTCAAGTATTATTCAGAAGTAATAAAAAAAGAGGTAGAGTGGAGGAGTGGTGGCTTCAGATAAATGTGTGATTCATATGTGACAGAAATATTTGTTTTACTACTTAAATATTATTGAAGTATTACTCAAATATTATTCAAGCTTGTACACCAAATTATTCCTGTGGATTTCCTGAATTTCCACAATAAACTAAATTACTCCTACAGTTTCCCCCTTGAAATATATACTTTTATTTTATTAATATTAACATCTTCGATTATTATTAACACTCGAGGACAAAACGTTCTACAAACGATGTTCCTAAGAAACTTTCTGGTTAAAATATTTTACTCTTTCAGCTTGTGATAAAAACCTGAACTGGCCTGTATATTATATTTCTTTGAGTAATAATGTCCTTAAGTCAGATCATTAACTTTAGGAATGTAAGTTTAATATACTTGTATCCAATACTTAATTAGATTAGGTACTATGAGGTAATAATAGAGAATAATTAATTATCCGTTTACCTATAAGATTTAAAAATTAATAATGAACAGAATAATCATAAATTTTAGGAACATGTTTCATTTTTCTTTATTTATATAAAATAATAAATGCTTTACAGATTTGAAGTTGCCATCATTAAGAAACTATACCTAATAATAAAAATTTTATATCCTTATATAACGTTTAGCTGATAATAGTATATTACGTAATAAGTGTTGTAAAAAGCATTTTACGCACGAATGGAAAAGTTACGCACGACGCCGCCTAGCGGCGAGTGAGTAATTCTATGAGTGCGTAATTGCATTACACCACGTATTACGTACTATACTTTACCTACGACCACTACTTTAAATACTTAAAAACACACCGTCTGCGATCAATGCAAGATTCCTATTACGTCGTAAGGTAAAAAAAACGCACAGCTTGGTAAACAAATCGTACAGTTTTCCTAGCAACCGCCTAGCAACGGTCAATACAAACAGTATTGTATTGGCCGTTGCTAGGCGGTTGCTAGGAAAACTGTGCGATTTTTTTACCGTACGTAATAGGAATCTTACATTGATCGCAGACGGTGTGTTTTTAAGTATTTACAGTAGTGGTCGTAGGTAAAATTAATTATTTACTATCTAATCTAAATAGTAGAAAATTATACAATATAAATTCATGGAAAAAGCCACAACAGTAGGTACTTTAAGTCTCGGTTAAAGCTTCATTAACTGATCAGGTGATTAGACTGTTCATATACTGATTTATTTTATGTATAATCACAGTCAAATCGCCTGATTAGTTAATCAAACCTTAACTGAGACTCAAAGTATCGGGCCTTAGTGTATCTAAAAATGTCATTGAAAATATTGTGATAACAACTTCGTATAAGTACACAAAACGTATTTAAAAAAGAATACACATTAAAATTTGTTCATGCAAAATCTCTTTCGATAAAATAAAGTTATGATTCACCACGTATATTTCAATAAAAAATAGTGTACATGGGAAAAAGAATTCATTAACAGATTCTGAATATCTTCAAATATTTTTAAGATAACCTCGACGTCGAAATAAACAATCAAGGCTAAAACTTATAAATATGTAAAGAAATAAATATATAGGTTTTTTTATAAACACTGCTGATAGTGAAATAAAACTGAAACTGTTAAAATGGTTGATAATGTTTTATTTGAGATAAAGAAATATATCAATTCCAACTATTAAAATTTTTCTATTTACAAATCTGGCATTACTTATATTGTGCAAATAGCAAAATGTTTCTCTCAATAAATAGTTTTATGTAAATCGAAATATAAATATTTAAAATTGCCTAATACAGAATAAAAGCAATTAATTTTAAAAATGCTACACCGTAATTTATTTATACATGTGAAAACTAAAGCAGAACATTTCCTCGTTGTAGACTATAATTAGATAATACATTAATAGATCTTGAGGTACCCATATTTTGGAACATGGGCATGTTAGTCTATATTGAAGTATCTATACAAAACTTCCTTGAGTATTTATAAGAAATTCGTCTTTGTCCCAGTTAACTTTAACTGTGAATGTAATGTAATGGAAATAGAGTGTATGGAAATTAAAACAAGAAAACAAAAGGATGTATTATTACCTACTTCCAATCAACATAATTCATTTTCTGAAAAGTCAGTTTTATGTATACATAATAAGTTGAGGATAATTATTAAAAATATATGTACGTATAATATTTAAAGTTCAATGATTTTTTTCAGCTTGTTATGACTTAACCTATGAAACTGGCCACTGCCAGTTACAGACTCACATTGCACTTCCTTAGCCTAAGCTAGGAATCTTTGAATTGCCCTTGTTGTTCTCGGGCTAGACTCTGTGGGAGCAAAATCACTATCAGAACACCTAGGCCCATCCTGCCATTCATTTTGGTTTTTGTTGTTGATTCTAAGGTCACTACGGACAGAACTGCTCCTCAAAGAAAGATAGTGGCCTCTGTGACTGGTTACATTCAATTTTTAGAAATATTGGATGTACAATAAACATCATGGTGGGCCTAGAGGTTCTGACAGTGGGTCCGTCCACAGAGCCTAGCCCGAGAACAGCAAAGGCAGGTCAACGATTCCCAGCTATAATTAAGAAAGTGCAATATAAGCATGTAAGAGGTGGTGACCAGGTACATAAGCAAAGGCGTAACAACGCGAAAAAAACATTGTATTTTAAATATCAGCACAGGCCGTGAAGCTCTAAAACCACTTTATGTAGGTATATCGTTCAGCAAATGTATTTTAACAATTTCAACACCTAAATTTTGGATGAATATTTTTGTAGGTGATTTATCTGAGGTTAGATATCTTTCCAAAATTAAAACTTTTATTAGTAGGTATTCAATACAATGAATGATTTTTTAAACTAAAAGTTGTTTTTTTACATTGGTTTCTACATGCAAACTCAAACAATTCAAAATTATTGAAAAGCACATAAAATTTAATTGAAATACTATACCAAATAAAAGAAAAAAAAAAGGAAAAAGATGAACCAATTCTTATACATTGTATTGAACGTGTCTGTGCATAACAAACAGTAAATTGATAATTCCATTAGAATGTAAATGAAAATAATACGCAATTTAAAACGGAATCAGTTCTCAGTTCATTCCTAACAAGTATATGAAGGTACAGTATGAAGAAATGACGCAGCGAGTAGTTTTGATTATATTAATGATAAAGAAATAATAATTAGTACTATTCTGAGCTAGTTTCGGAACAGGGTGTTCCTTTAAACACAATTTCTGATTGTTATGATCATGCCTACCTGAACATCAAGGCTGATTTTTTCAACGGTTCCCGTACCATTATAGAAGTCTATATTTAATTGATCTCTGTTTAATTTTTCCTCGAAGAACTGTCCCAAATATCTTTGTAAGAGATAAGCACACACATTTTTCTTTATACTTTCAGGTACTATATTGTGGTACCAAGGCATGGTTAGCCTTTAGCAAAACTCATTTAAATAAATACACTTCTTTGTTTTGAAGCCTAGCGTCTACTGACATTTCGCGACATGCTACAATTTTGACTAATTTTTTTGACAGAACGCGAAACTGCACAGCTGTTTCCGTTCATGGTCATTGCATTAATGCGTGAAAATTTATTTATTGCTTCACTCTTTTTTTGTCTTTGCACTATATTTACGGTATTAAATTATTTCTGCCTTTAATGAGTATATCTAAACATAAGATGCAGCATCTAAAATATAAGATTATATAATCGTTCAAGTACTTCATTGATGCTCCAAGTACAATAGCAAATGTCACTTTTCAATCTTCCCGCTAACTACAAATGAATCCAAAATGATGCTCATCCAAAATATTAAGAGTTACAATAATTATTAATATAAACATTTAAGCCAACCTAAATAATTTAATTTAATTAATTAATTTTTAAGTAGTTTGTTGAATATTATTTATATTTATATATTACCTACCTATATTGCTGGATGGCAGTTGGACTTAAAACTGAGTAGGTATTAAATATAAAAATACCGAAAATAATACAATACGTGAAAGAAACTTTAAATGATTAATATTTGCAGTTATTTCATAGGTACCTATATATTATAAAATACAAATAAACTACATCTATCCAATAACTTTATTTGGATTGTAATTGGAATAGATAGTAAGTTTAAATTCGATGATGATAAATTTCATTACTGTAGACTGTGCTCTCTGGTACGAGATGAGAATTGGATTAAATGTAGTTTGGGCGATTTGTCGACTTTCCACATTGTTGAATTTATAACATAACCTTAAATAGTGACAGATTTTTGCTAATGAAAGGTATCTGTTGTATTAGCACTACAAGGTTTTTTTGTAATATAATATTTAACTGAAGTGATAACAAATATTAATTTTTAAATTAAAATGTCTGGTGAAATAATTAACAATATAAATCATCTTAATTTAAATAACGACAATGACGAGAATGAAGATGTAGTAGATCCTTGGAATGTAGTGAGTAAATCGGAGACTGGTGTAGATTATAATAAATTAATACGTAAGTTCAATACAATTTAGCTATATACCTGTATATATATTTGAAAGGAAAAATATAATAAGCTTGTTATTAAAATGCAAAGATCATTATTGTTCTTTAAGTGTCGATCTCTCCATAAGGTAGCAAATTTATCAGCTGTTTTCTAACATATAAACTCAGTAATGTATCAAATAACCACATATATCAAAATCAAACTTGTTTTTATTAAAAAATATTTATTTTACAATCAGTTCTTTGTCGTAATGCATATGATGCAATTTCAATTTTTATGCTGATATTTTAACAAGTTATATCCGATGCATAAAATATTTATAATTTAGTACATCTTGGAAGATAGTCTTTTTTATGATACATTCATTTTAGAGAAATTTGGCAGTTCCAAAATTGATCAGGAACTCATTGACAGGTTTGAGAAGGTAACTGGTAAAAAAGTGCATCACTTACTACGAAGGGGTGTATTTTTCTCACATCGAGATATGCACACCATTTTAACTAACTATGAATCGGGCAAACCATTTTATCTTTACACTGGGCGAGGTCCATCTTCATCATCAATGCATTTAGGCCATCTTATTCCATTTACATTGTGTAAATGGCTTCAGGATGTTTTTGATGTGCCTTTGGTCATTCAGTTGACAGATGACGAGAAAACATTATGGAAGGATATTAAGTTGGAAGAAGCACATAAGATGGCTTATGAAAATGCAAAAGACATTATCGCAGTTGGTTTTAATGTAGAGAAAACATTTATTTTCTCCGATTTGGATTATATAGGGTAGGTATTTGAAACTAGTCAATGCCAGTAATTTATACAAAAGATAATGCTTCCAAATCTTTTATTTGAGATTTTTACGTCCTCTCTATTTAAGTGTTCACAGGATTAAACCGAAAAAATGTATTTTATTGAGTTTGAAATTTATTTTTCAATGTATATCACAAAAAGATTTTTGCTAATTTAGTTAGAGTGTCCTATATTTTGAAAAAAGAATATAAAAATAAGGAAGAATCAGGGTTTTGTTTTTAGTTTATATCATAGTAATTAATATAAAAAAAAATTGTTTTATTGATTTGATAACATGTATTGAATTCTGAGGAAATGTGATTATGTCATTGTGTAGATAATATTCATGATTTAAATCTTGTTGATAAGTTGTTAAATAAATAAGACATGATCAGTTCAGATTTGCATTATTATTTTTGTAATATCAGTTTTTATTTTGATAAATAAACATAAAGTAAATTTATATGATAACCATCATGTGGGCTTATCAATTATATAGGTACATGATTTATTTTATAATCATCAACGTATTTAAAAAATACTTATGGCCATATTTGTATTAAGGAAAATATTGTGATACTTATTAAAATTTTCAATATCATTTTTAAAAGATGTTTTGAGTTGAATGTACAGGGTTTTCATTTATATTTTGACGGTTGCATAGAGGCTTATTGTATTAATTAGAAAAAAAGTCCTTGCATAGACTTTGGAAACGAAATGTAGGTATGCGACACTTTTATTACCGGTACTTTATGATCTGCTGATGATAAACATGTGTGCATGGGGAACCGCGGAAATGTGCATGTGCATAGCATATGCGCCCGTCGCATCGATATATACATATCATTTAACTTTATACATTATATTTATATTCTGATTACCTAGGTATTATGTTAACTCTATTAATAAAAGTAAGAGTGGCGACTATAAATCAGGTAAGAGTGCGCTATTAATTTTTATATCAAAGCAAACTTGTATGAAAAAAATCGAATAATTTTTAGTAATAATTTTTATATATACATAATTTTTTTATAATTTGTTATTTCAAAAAACTTCGAGTAATGTACGTGTTGCACCATACTGCATATTATTTTATTTTATTAATTAAGAATTTTGTCATTTATAACAGTAACTTAACAAAATTAATTGAAAAATGTTGAATAAATTAAACAGTGTACCTGAACATAAACATTTTGAAAAATATATTATACAGGGATAGCCTGAAGTACGGAATAAAATTCATATCTTTTGAATGAGTTAATTTTTTTTAAAACGCCGATACACGTTAACTGATTTTGATTTTTTCCCATCTTTCGGTTATTATAATAATTAATTTTTCTTCAACCCCCTAACCCCCAGCTACCCCTATTTTTTTTTCAAATGGAAACATAAGGCATGAGGGGGCTCGTTGAAAAGCTTATAGAAAACCGAATCCAGCCATACCAAATAAACAAGTTTTATTTTTTCAATAACAAGTTTTTTTTCATTTAGAAATTGAAACAACTAGATAATTTACAAAAATAAACTCAATGTCGCAAATGCTGAAAATGTCCTCCATTCACTATTTGGCATTCTCCAAGACGATAGTAAAAGCTGTCCACAGCATTCTGAATGACTTCAGCTGGTAAATTATGCATCTCCGCCCTAATCTTGTTCTTTAAATTCTCAATATTATCCGGTCTGTCCTGGTAGACTCTTTCTTTCAAATATCCCCAAAGAAAATAATCCAGGGGTGTTAAGTCGGGGGATCTTGGCGGCCATTCAACTGTACCCCGTCTACCAATCCAGCGATTTGGAAACATTTCATCTAAGTATCTTCGAACATCAATACCAAAATGTGGGGGAGCGCCATCTTGTTGGAACCAAATTCTTTCATTCGGTATATCTGGATCAATTTCATGAGGGAAAATCACAGCTAGAGCAGGTATCAGGTCAAATGTTAGGAAATCCAGGTAGCGTGCGGCAGTAAGATTTTCTTCAAAAAAGAATGGGCCCAAGATTCTGTTGTTGATGATACCTGCCCATACATTAACTTTTTGTGGATGCTGCGTATGCGATTCGCATGTCCAGTGTGGATTTTCCTGGGACCAAAAGCGATAGTTGTGCCTGTTAACCACTCCATTTAAATAAAACGTAGCTTCATCCGAAAAAAGTACGTCTCGTTGAAAACCATTATTGTCGTCACACCGTCTCATCATTTCCTCACAAAATTGTAATCGCCTATCATAATCGTCTTCCAAAAGCTCTTGGACAAGACATACCTTATAGGGGTGGTATTTCTCTTGTTTCAGAAACATTCGAATTGCAGTTCGAGAAGCATCGTGATTGCGGGCCAATGAAACAGTTGAAGTATGAGGATTTTCAACAAGTTCTAATGCAATGTCTAATTTCTTTTCTTCATTCAAAGCACGTGCCCGTCCAGTTTTGGGCAAAGTCTGTACTGTACCGTGTTCCTCAAATTTGTGAAATATTTTACTAACTGTCCCTTGCGAGATTTGGTTTTCGGGATATTTCGCATTAAATAAATCGCGCACTTCAGCCTGACTTCTTATTTTGTCTCCACATCCAAGCAATATCAAGATTTCGATGCGTTGCCTTTCCGATAATACCATTGCAATTCAGTAAATAACTTGATTTTGACACAATAGTAACGTTTCAAACTCCAATTTACAACTAAAGCGAAAAATTTTCTAGAAAGCCTGGCAAGTAAGTAGTACCAAAAAAATGCAACATGAAAAATATATCTTTTTTGCGTTAGCAGTTTCAAATTCTTTATTTTATTCTGTGCAAATTCATGGAGGATAACACTGAAGATAATTAAATTTTATTTCCCTTGTGTAAGTAGGTGTTTTATACAACCCTAAAAACCTTGCTATTGAAAAAATAAAACTTGTTTATTTGGTATGACTGGATTCAGTTTTCTATAAGCTATTCAACAAGCCCCCTCATGCCTTATGTTTCCATTTGAAAAAAAAAGTAGGGGTAGCTGGGGGTAAGGGGGTTGAAGAAAAATTAATTGTATATAACCGAAAGATGGGAAAAAATCAAAATCAGTTAACATGTTTCGGCATTTAAAAAAAAATTTACTCATTCAAAAGATATGAATTTTATTCCGTACTTCTGGCTATCCCTGTATAAGTTTATTATAAATGCACAGTTTCAATCATTCAATGTGCCAAGTTAAACTTCTAGTGAAACTGAGATAGCATGTTTTACTTAAAGATCCGAGCTAGTATGTTTTCCAAGCTTAATTTGAGATAGCATGTTTTCGTATTATTTACTTCTCAATGTGTTGTTTTAAAGTAAGCAAAACCAGGTGTATTAAGAACAACCCCTGACTTGTCCTTATTGCACAATGTTTCTTAAAAGATGTCATTAATAGGTATGTACCTACTTCCAGACAATAAAAAATGTTTTCATATGATATCAATAGTACTAATAAACTTTATTTTATTTACAGACAGTGTCCAGAATTCTATAGGAATATGATCAGAATCCAAAAATGTGTAACATTCAATCAAGTGAAGGGGATCTTCGGCTTTGATGACAGTACCGTCATTGGTAAAATTGGATTTCCAGCTGTGCAAGCAACTCCATGTTTATCTACCTCATTCCCTGATATCTTTGGCAATAAAAAGATACAGTGTCTTATACCATGTGCAATAGACCAAGATCCATACTTTCGTATGACCCGAGATGTGAGTCCACGGTTAGGTTTCAAGAAGCCTGCATTATTACATTCGAAATTCTTCCCGGCCTTACAGGGAGCTCAGACTAAAATGTCGGCCTCTGACGCTAATACCACAATTTTCTGTAACGACACACCCAAACAAGTAAAAAATAAAATAAACAAACACGCCTTTTCCGGCGGCCAAGCGACGGTGGAGGATCATAGAAAGTTGGGCGGTAACTGTGATATTGATATATCGTATCAGTATTTGAAATTTTTCCTCGAAGATGATGAGAAACTGGAGCAAATAAGGAGGGACTATACCAGTGGTGCCTTGTTAACGGGCGAGTTAAAGAAAATCCTTATTGACATTCTCACACCTCTGTTAATTGAACAACAACGGAGAAGAGCTAAAATTACGGATGAGGTTTTGAAGCAGTATATGACACCTCGGAAACTAAATTTTAATATTTAATGATTACCAGCATTTTTAACTATTATAAAATATTTATTTATTTATTTCAAAGCACATTTTTAAATAAGCTTATGATTAATGTTAAATATGTACTTTATACATAGTTTTGAAATTAAGCTAAATTTAAATTGACCTTCGTTTAACGGGGAAAACCACATTAGGGGGCTGATTTTCAGGTGTTTTTCATGAATCATTTTGAGTGGGAGAAATTAATTAATATTTAATTAAACTTTGACATTATTTTGTTAATATTAAGAACTAGGTATATTTACAAATTTTTTCAAGTCGTTTGTGTTAAAAATGCCAAAATTATGGGCTGAAGGTCGNTATACCAGTGGTGCCTTGTTAACGGGCGAGTTAAAGAAAATCCTTATTGACATTCTCACACCTCTGTTAATTGAACAACAACGGAGAAGAGCTAAAATTACGGATGAGGTTTTGAAGCAGTATATGACACCTCGGAAACTAAATTTTAATATTTAATGATTACCAGCATTTTTAACTATTATAAAATATTTATTTATTTATTTCAAAGCACATTTTTAAATAAGCTTATGATTAATGTTAAATATGTACTTTATACATAGTTTTGAAATTAAGCTAAATTTAAATTGACCTTCGTTTAACGGGGAAAGCCACATTAGGAGGCTGATTTTCAGGTGTTTTTCATGAATTATTTTGAGTGGGACAAATGAATTAATATTTAATTAAACTTTGACATTATTTTGTTAATATTAAGAACTAGGTATATTTACAAATTTTTTCAAGTCGTTTGTGTTAAAAATGCCAAAATTATGGGCTGAAGGTCGTCCGAATTGGTTGTTCACGGGAAATGTGGAGGTCACAATTTTGATCTGAAAGCAAAATGGTTGTTTTCCTGCATTACTCATATGTTTTCTAAGAATATGAACCTCATTGTGGGTAAAAATTGTGAAAATTGAAGTTTTGACATGTTTGAAAAAAAAATTATTGATTTTCACCATTTTTTTTCCACTTACAGTATAAACTCTTTTTAATGAATCTTAAGGGACCGGGGATTTTTTTTCGTTAGAGAGTTTTTGTTATATGGAGGGAAGAAGGAAAAATCCTCTCCGTTCATTTTACCGTAGGTAATATTATGACGGTGCTTAAATTTTCCAAGCCAACCTTCTGATGCTTTAAAGTCAATAATGCCTAGTTTTTCGGCAAACTTCTCAGCCTTGGCTTTAACAATTGGCCCCGAGATGGGTACATTATTCTGGCGCTGATTGTTAAACCATGACAACATTGCTTGATCTAAGTCTTCGAATTTTGTCTTCTTTAATTTTTTAGTAGACAATCCCTGCAATTCCGCCTATAGAATTGCTTCTTTGTTTTTCCAAATGGTAGCAACAGTAGATGGATTGAGGCCTAAACATCTTCCAACATTACTTTTCTCCTTTTTCTATCGCACATATCAAACAAACTTTTTTTTCGTTAACACATAAGGCTGTTCTTTTACTGGCCATCTTGACAGTTTCAAAATAGGTTTACGACTGATAATATACAATAGGTGCCTAGTGCGTTTAGTAACTGAATGTAAAATTTCCTAGAAACAATGTAATCCAAGAGTAATGACACACGTGTTCGAGGCAATTAGCAATAACAAAAGCAAGGCAGTTGTTTACGACCTCAGGGTCTTTCTTAGAAATTTCGGCACCTCAAAGATTTAGTCGGAACCTTTTATAAGCTGATTATAAAAACAATTACACTATTAAATACTTCTGTAAATATTTGCTGGCGTCTAAATATGAACATATTATTTCTTCGTAATAGAGAATGGCTGTTGCGCTATAGAGAGTGTATTAATGTATGAGTTTTGACGTAAACCAACCAAATTGACTTAATTTCTAAGTTATAGGAAGTTTTTCGTTATAACTAACGACGTTATAAAGAGTTTACACTGTATTTTGAATAAAAAAACACTTAAAATTATGATATCCCAATTCAATGTTCATGTTTTTAGTAATTTCATAAAGAAACACACTTTTCATAATAATCGGTTCATAACAATTTGAGCTAGAATTCTCATGAATCAAAAAAATGTTCTTTCGAGAAAAACGTGATTGAAAATTTCCAAAAACTAGGTATTTGAAATAGTTATCAACAATATACAGGGTGTTTGGTAAGTCGGTGCATTCCTTGCAGGATTGCAAGTGATTTGTGATATATTTCTTTAATATCCCATATTCCGAAAATGCTTAGTTTCTGATCTACAGGGTGATAAAGTTTTAATAAAAAAATGCAAATTTATAAATATTTTGGAAACCGCTCAGAATATTTTAATGAAATTTTACAAGCTTTAACAATTAACAACAATACATGTTTTGCAATAAAAATATTGTTTTTAGTTTCACCAGTGGCGTGCGCACAGGCACATCTTTGGATATTTTTAATGAAAAAAATGATACGCCACTGATTTTTCTTAAAATAAAAATTATTTTTGAATACCTTGTTCAATTTGAGAGAGAATAGTTATCTTGACTGTTTTTCTTATGACGCACCATTTTCGAGTAAAAAAATTTAAATCGATTTATTGTATGGTGTAATCTGGTTTCAATAATTTGAAAAATAGGAAATTATGCACTCAGCATTTTTTTTTTTACCAATTACGACAAAAAAATATTCCTCGCAGTTAACAACATCAGTCTAAAAAAATTTTATCAGTTTTTAGATTCACTATTTACTATCTAAACAGAAATTAGCAAATTGGCTGTGCACTCGTTTTTGTTATTGTTTGACAAAATTAATAATAGCTGTCACTTTGAGTGTTTGAGTGTGAGGCAGTTAAGTGCATAATTTCTGCTATTTTTCAAATTATTGAAAGCGAATTATGCCATGCAATAAATCGATTTTATTTTTTTTACTCGAAAACGATGAGTCATAAGAAAAACAGTTAAGATACCTCTTTTCTTCCAAATTGAATAATGAATTCAAAAATAATTTTTATTGAAAACTGAACTGAAAACAATATTTTTATCGCAAAACATGTATTCTTGTTCACTGTCAAAGCCTGTAAAATTTCATTAAAATATTTTGAGCGGTTTCCGCAATATTTATAAATCTGCATTTTTTTATTAAAACTTTAACACCTTGTAAATCGGAAACTATGCGTTTTCGGAATATAGTATATTAAGGAAATACATCACAAATCACTTGTACTATAGCCTCCTGCAAGGAATGCATCGACTTACCAAACACCCTGTAGAGTGCTTACCGATCAATCAGGGATTCCAGGACCATATAATACTCCTTCTTCTGCCTCATAAGCATCATTCTGAGCTTACATCTTTTCTTTTCTTGCTTAATAAGTGACTCCCTGAACAAGCGCTCCACCATATCTACTGTTCGCCCGAGCGCTGACCCGATGGACATTTGGTTTTAGGCTCATAAAATCGGAATGAATAGGAATTTTGTTTTGAAATTTTGGCAGCGTAATAGTTATACTAACAATTTATACAATTAAAAAAATGCATTTTTTTTTAACCTAATTTGGTTTCCCCCCTTAGGAGGGCTGTAAGCAAATAGGCAACCAGCAATACATTTTAATAGATTTTATTACACAGTTTATCTAAATATAAATTAATGCACAAATAACAGACTTTCCCCCATTTTAACACAAATTTTCTATAAAATGGATTTAGTTTGAAACTCAAATTACTTTCTCGTGTAAAGAAATTTGTAATTTACCGTGACGCTTGTTCAAAAGCGGCAAATTACAAATTTCTTTACAACAAAACGTAATTTGAGTTTCAAACTAACTCTATTTTATAGAAAATTTGCGTTAGAATGGAGGAAAGTCTGTTTGTGCATTGATTTATAGTTAGACAAACTGTGTAATAAAATCTATAAAAATGTATTGCTGGTTGCCTACTTGCTATAGAACCCTTTTATAATTTATTACATGCTTTAGGTACATGAGTAGGTCAAAAATAAAAATCAAAATCGTTTTCATTTGTAAATAAAATAATGATTTCGTCCAATGATTCACCTGTTAAAGGACCCCGCACTTTTCTTATGGGAAGTGGGTTTCGGCAAATTGTTTTGAAACTTTGCTGGTTGATAGTTCTTAACATGTAGATCAAAAGTCTCAATGGGCAGAAAGTCCCAAATCCACCCCTTCCCCCCAAATAGCGGGGGGATTTAACTGATTTCTGCATGTAAAACAATTTATATTTTTAATCAACCCAACAACGACCCCAAACAACCACAACCACAAGTAATATTCAAGCTGTAAAACGCTGTTAAACTTATCACACGTGTATATCTATAACTGTGGCGTTTTAAAACTAAAATATTGATTTTTCGAAAAAAACAAGAATAGTTTTTTTAGATTTCATTGAAATAAACAACTTTTATTTCAAACTTTTTTTCATAAAACGACAAGTAAACTCCCCCCTACTTGGAGGCAGTTTTGGGGGGGAAGGGGTGGATTTGGGGCTTTGTGCCCATTGAGACTTTTGATCTACATGTTAAGAACTATCAACCTGCGAAGTTTCAAAAAAATTTGCCGAAATCCACTTCCCATAAGAAAATTTCGGGGTCCTTTCCTTTTTTTTTAATAAATCTGATGTTGAAAGGTCCTTTAGGAGAGAATCATTTATAATTTCGATTATTTCTTTCAGGTAGCAGATATTTTTGAAATCTTCCTTCATTTAAACAGGCATTTATTTTATAAATACATAATAAACAGTTTAGGGTGGCCCAAAAAAAAACGAATATATTTTTTTGTGTTTCTTGTGAAAATATGTCAGTTTATCATGTTTTAAGTGCCCTCTCAAAAAATCAGGTCAAAAAAACATTTTTTAGAGATTGCTCAAGATTTTTAAAAATTCCAAAATCGTAAAAAATTGAATTTAAAAAAAATTTTTTTTCTCGTTATTTTATCATTTTCTAGGTTGAAAAAAATCTCGAATCTGAAAATTCAAATCAATATTTTAATTTCTAAAGGTCACTCATAAATGATTTTAACTTTCAAAGTAGTGTACCTGTTTTCGAGCGACCTCTAAAAATAAATATCAACGAACTAATAATTTTTTTTATTGAATTTGATGAACAAAAGAATAGAAATAAATCACGAGACACTTAAAAAATTTCTCGAGGCAAAATTTACTACCGCACTGTGAGTATCAAATATTTATAATTTTTTAATTTTTTAAAATTTAAGTGTCTCGTGATTTATTTCTATTCTTTTGTTCATCAAATTCAATAAAAAAAATTATTAGTTCGTTGATATTTATTTTTAGAGGTCGCTCGAAAACATTTTAGGTACACTACTTTTAAAGTTAAAATAATTATTATGAGTGAGCTTTAGAAATTAAAATATCGATTTGAAATTTTCAGAATCGAGAATTTTTTCAACCTAGAAAATGATAAAATAACGAAAAAAAATTCTATTTTTGACAATTTTGGAAATTTTTAAAAATCTTGGGCAACCTCTAAAAAATTTTTTTTGAGCTGATTTTTTGAGGAGTCTCTTAAAACATGATAAACTAACATATTTTCACAAGGACACGAAAAAAAAAAATTCGTTTTTTTTGGGCCACCCTAAAATAGATATTTGATGAAAAAAATCTTTTCATAGAAAAATTATTGTTTATGATCTGCTTTGAATTTAACAATTTACATTTTATTGCGTTTAGAGAAATGTTTTCAATTGATTGCAAAATCAAATACTACAATAAGATGAATACTTGAAGAAAAATATTTGCAATCCTTTTGAAGAAAAATGGCACAATTTTAAGGATTTTTCTATAAAACTGGAAATTCAATATTATTTAAGGGGGAACATCCGAGTAGACGGTGGAAAAAATAGGTGAATTTTATGAATTATTATCTCAAAAACTATCTCTTCGATTTTATCCAGGTTTGTTTTAATCGAAAGTATACATGTTGGGGGGGTATGCTGACAAATTTCTTTATAAATATGTATTGACTGGGAGCTGGCGTAAAAAATGTCCCTCAGTCGCATAGTCTGCAGTTCCCAAGATTACACGCACTCGATTGATCTGAAACAAAAATTTTAAAAAATTCTCAAAATGTAATGTATGCCTGCCCTTCACAACTTAGGATTAATTTAAAAAAAATTCACGAAATGGCAGCCGATTGAAATTTGCATTCATTTTTCAACCTTAATTTCCGACCTTTCTGGCTTGATAAAAAAAAACTAATTAAGTGAAAAAAATATTGTGTCAAATTTGGAAGCAATCGCTCAAACTGTTTTCCTACCTTGATGCCAAATGCATTCCGGTAAATTGACCATAACTTCTATAATTATTGGAATATCAATATGAAATTTTCATACAATATTCTTAAGACTACAAACTATAAGCAGAGTGAAAAACAAATTGAAAAAACATCTACTTGAATATTTCCCCTTAAAGCTACTGAAATATATTTTGCATTTTTTATATGTGGTTGTATAATCATTTTATATTTAATATTTAGGAATTGGACAATTAAGTTGACACCAATTTGATGATTGGATATATTTTGACATAAAAGTTTTTAACTATTTTTTTAGTTCATCAAAAATAATATTTTCTATTTATTAGTGAACAATAATATATTTTTTGTTCATATATGTATTTCTTTGTTCTGAAATTATTACAAATAATAAACTCATTAAAAAAATAAAAACCGGTAAAGTTACTATATAAGTTGTATAATTTCGATATAATTTTATTTTACAGTGCTAGTCAGATTTAATGTTGAACTCGGGAGTAGATGATAACACTTTAAAAAAAAATGGTTTTTCATTTAAACATATTTTCAGAAGTTTTTAAAATATATTTTCATATTTTCACAATTAGAAATTTTCAAATAAACTCAATATTGCTTTTCTAGAGCCAACAAGATTATCAAATAATAAACTCATACAAGACAATAGTTTGACATGTATGCCAAGTTGTACTCTGATGCAAAATAAAAAAATCGAAATTGCTATGAAACTGCGACACATATTCAATTCAAAATAGCTTACATTAATTATTTTCAAATTTTTAATACATCACAAAAATGACATGATTGATTTTTAATTCAAACTGCCGCTTTCTTTATCTCCCCTCCACTATTTCGGGGTTGTGGGACACTAGTACAATTTGGTAAGATAGGTATTCATTTTCTTGGAGTTCGTGCTCCTTGTGTAGTCTCCATGGAAAAATGTCAACTTTGTACAGGAGAGTACTACCTTTTTTTATTAACTTAAATAAAGTGATAGCTCATATCTTCACCATTTTTCTGTGTTTTCTTATCTGGCTGCACTTTTTTCAAGCTGTGCTCATGGGGCGGAATTAATACACTAGTTCTGTATTCTACTTTGACCACAAAGAATAGTTATAGTAATGTATATTTATTTCACAAATTATGTTCAAAATCAAAGTTGTTTTATGACACCACAAAACAACATTCTCTTAAACTGTATCATTATTTGTATTTTATTACAGGTTCTAACAATGACATGATGCATGACAGTTTAATTTTGGTATTCAAATGAACAAAGCCATAAAAATATAGGTTAAAAAAATTATATATTTTTTAAAATTATAACATTGTGACAGGAAGGCAGACAATTTTGGGAAAAATATTCATATGTAAAACCATTTTTTTTTTTACTGCGATAGTGTATGGATACTCCCAGGTCTGATTTGTTAAATTGGACTCACACCGTAAGGGTACATCTTGTGCCATGGCTTTCTTATTATAATTATTGTATTTACATTTTTCTTTTCAAATTTATTTATGTAGCATATATTTGTAATTCACTAATTGTAAGATACAATTGAAGTATTTTGATGACAAAGTCTGTTGTGAATTTATTTGTATTATAATGGTTTTGTTAATATTTCAATCATTTTTATGTCTCAGGTGTAAGGGATGAATTATACATATTTATATTGTTTTTCTTTTAGAAGTACATAATTGTACATAATTGAATTAAATTTGTTTACATTTATTTAATGAATTTTTTTCTGTTTTAGATACCTATAAGAAATAAAGAGGTAATAAACAATGAGTTTTTTTCTGAAAATTTTTAATTTAGAAAAATTAAAAACTAAATTTCAATTTAAATGAAACATTTTTTCCAATTTATTTTTTGCAGACAATTTGAAAAAATAAACGACAAGTCCAGCCAGATGCAAAATCTGGGGGGATGCAGTTTAAAAGACTTCAGAATTGGATTTAACACATCAAATTACAAAACAATTCAATTCAACTTTCTTAATTAACTTAATTATTAATTAAATAAAAGGAAATAACAGCATAATCATGGTTCACGCCAAATTAAGCTAATTTATTTATAAACACAATACTTTTACGGACATTATTTCCAAGATACGAGGTATTGAAAACTGAAATTTTTTGGATTCTGCATTTTTATTTCAAACCATTAATGAGATCCCATTTTTTACACATTGAACGAATAACTTTCGTACATCTGTAAAGCACAACCAAAACGTTTCTATATATGTAACAAAATTTTGCCATAAATTAAGTACCTAGGTACCCAGCTCTCGAAAAAAAATTAATATCTATATTGTCAGAAAAAATAGTATTATTTTTACTTTCTTTTATTTAGTTATTCAGCTAATCCAAATAAATTAAAAAATGTTCTATTCTAAGAGAAGAAAAATAAATTACAGATAACATTCATTAGGTGTCATTGGTTGCATCGTCGCGGAACGCTGGCGATATAGCCCCACGTTGGGCGCCATGTCGCGGTCGTGTATTTGGGCTGGCTTCAGGATTGTCTGCCTCCTGGACGGTTTCCGGCTGTTAAGACCGCCAGCTTCTCCCCGGAGCATCATCAATGGGTTTGTAACCCGTATGACGGAACGAGGAAAACCGTGTTCAGGGTCCCTCTTCACCTCCGGTGCCGACGCGCTAGCACTTTGTTTTAATTGTGTATAGGGCCTCCTTGAAGTGCCGATGCGAATGCTTAAATAGCTTGGTACAGCGTTGAGCTGACTGGGAGCGTTATTTGGAGCTCGAGAGTTTTGGTATTTTTTGGACGAAAAATAACTCGGAAATAGGTACCTAGTCTTTATTAAAATGATACAAATAGTATAAAATTGCTAGGTGCGGTTTCTTGAGTACGAATTAGACTCGGAGCTCACCAAGCACTGTGTCCTGAAATTTTCAGAAGGTCGGCGATTTTCTTAGGCCGTCTGAAGCCATTCGACGAGTGTGGTGGACGTCTGGGTATCTTCGTACAATGTGCTGAACGTCTTGCTTGTTCGTCGCGATTGGGGAGTTTCAGGCATGTTTTCGAAACATCCGCGAATGTTCATGTTTTTCGTCAAATCTTCTCCTGGTTGCAGGGCTGCTTGGGCCTAGTGTGGCAGCTTGCCTTTAGTATTTTGGCATGAAAAATCCGTGATTTGGGTGGTTCGTTGGTAGATTCAAAGCATGGACGAAATCTGAAGATCGGTCGTATCCATTCCTACGACAGTATAAGCTACAGGTATACAGGGCTGGAAAATCCACATGGTCCATCTGCCTTTACATGAGAGCGACAAAGTAAAGTAAAGAAATCCGTGCGATAAACAAGGATGGCTATAGTGAAGACGTTTCATAAACTGAATAGTCACCGACCGTTTCGGGTTAGAAGAGGGATTGACTATTCAGATTATGAAATTTTATTATTGATTAGATATCCAAACCAAAAGAATTTTTGCGAGTTCTGTCAAATGTTAACTCAAACTCTTAACACAATCAAACTCGAGCTAACCGGGTTTGATGTGGTTTGGCTCGCCAAAAAACCCTTATATATTCACTAACGAATATTGGTTAACGGAACTAGAATTTAGTATACAGGGTTGGAAAATCCACATGGTCCATCTGCCTTTAGATGAGAGGTACAAAGTAAAGTAAAGAAGTCCGTGCGATAGACAAGGATGGCTATAGTGAAGACGTTTCATAATCTGAATAGTCACCGCCCGTTTCGGGTTAGAAGTGCGAGATTATGAAACGTCTTCAATGTAACCATCCTTGTCTATCGCACAAATTTCTATGACTTACTTTATCGCTCTCACGTAACGGCCGATGTACCATGGCGACTTTCCGAATCTGTAGATGAAGTATAACATATACTTACAGTACTGGTAGCTGAAAAAAGCCGATTAAACAACAATGTAATAATAATAGTGTTAAACAATAATCTAATCAATGTTAGATCTTTATTTAGTTTTTGTAATGTAAGATATAAGATTTTAAGGTAGCTTGACAAAATCAAGTTACTATTGGTTTTTTGATGTAGATTATGGTTTAATGTTGATATAGTGTTCTCTGGTTTAATTATGAGTTTTAATTTGTCATTGTCACTTGTCAGTTCTGTCACCGTGTTGTCAAAATTTTGTGTAATTATGTCAAATAAAATATTATGTGCCTGTGGTAAGCAACACAGAAGGGAACAGCCCTTAGTAATCACAATTACTGCATGTCCAAAGAAAAAACACCCTCCCTTTATAAGCACAAAACAGTCAAGTACTGCTAAAAAACCTTCTACATCCAATGGGCCTCAGCTTAACCAACCGCTTCTAAGTACAAAACAGTCAAGTACTACTAAGAAACATCCTACATCGGACGGATCACAGCTTAACCAACCGCATATAGGCAGAAAACTATCTGGAAGTCACGACGAGGTTACTCCAAATGAAGCTTCGGAGATCTCCGACCATATATTACTCTGTGAGGATGCTGGTGTAACAGTTCCGTCAGGTACTACAGAAATACCTCTTATTGATAATAGTACTTTTTGCGACATGGATAATGCTAAAAAATCTGTTTCTACCGCCGACAAAGAAACCGGTAGTGATGAATCTAAAAAACAATATAAAAAGGAGTCAAGCGCACAGGTACGTGAAGGGAACGGCACCTTCTTTGATCCAAATCATGTAATTGACACAGACGAAGAACATCTTGCAAATCCATCAACGGAACAGGGAGAGTCTGAAACTGATCATCATGGGAAATCTGTAGACTCTTTGTCGGATAGGTCTTCCAAAGACAAGGATAATAAACATGTTGAAAACGATAAAAAAGTTCCACATACAGAATCTTCCAAAATTAAGCGGAGTGAAGACCAAGAAACCGATAAAAGATCAACTCCGTCTTTGCAATATTCGAATATAAACGAAATAAGTAACTTCCCTTCTGACACAGAAATGAGGTTGCCAATTTTAGTACCCAGATATCACGGCCCAGGATGTGCCATGGAGGTCGATGTTATGGAGAAACATGACCATAATTGCAGGTTAGTTTATGAATTTTACTCGTGATGAATTTTTATTTTAATATTAATAAATAATAAACTGCAGGCTGAGCAATAAGAGTATACAGGGCGTTTCAAAACGGTGTTGCCAAACTTGAAGGAAATCTAGAGAACATTTTTATTAAGGATAACGCAAAAAATGATTTGAAACAAAATAAATCTCTTCTGATAAGTGTTTACCAACCGCAAGTCCTACACACAATGTTGGTAAACATTGATTTTATCCACAACTGTGTGGCAACAGCTCTATTGAGCGCATCTCATCTAACCAAAACAAATGAACAGAGCAGTCACGTAACACATAAATGATCAGACCTAATTGAGTGCTTCACATTTGTTTTATTTGCGAAGAATTGTTGCGTCTAAGTTGCTGAAATGGACCAATTTACGTCCCAAGAGTATGTAGACATGTATCTTATTTATGGCAAAGCAAGTTACAACGCTATAGAAACTGACCGCTTTCCGAATCGCCGACATCCTTGACGAACAACATTTACGTCAATCCATCGTCGCCACAGTGGGAAATATTGGAAAAAATTCTCGCCACTCGCCAATTTTCATCGTCTCGTCGTGATTTTTTTTAATAATCTCGCTGTAATCTGAATTTTCATATTCCGGTGAGGTTTTTTCGAAAAACTCTTTTTTTAATGCTTAGGGAGCGCCCCTTATTATGACCCTTGATGATATATCTGATGTTTTTTCTTCAAAAACCTAACTCCAAATATATCATCAAGGGTCATAATAATCAATTTTATTAATGGCAGATACTTTTTAAACATTTTTTTCCACAACTGAACATCGAGTATTTAACAATTTTTTCTTCGACACTGAGGTTGGGGTGGTCCCTAAGCATTAAAAAAAGGGTTTTTCGAAAAAACCTCACCGGAATATGAAAATTCAGATTACCACGAGATTATTAAAAAAAAAAAAATACGACGAGACGATGAAAATTGGCGAGTGGCGAGA
>NW_019416269.1:774183-779311 GCF_000390285.2 Anoplophora glabripennis | reverse complement strand
TACAATTGAACATCGAGTATTTAAAAATTTTTTCTTCGACATTGAGGTTGGGGCGCTCCCTAAGCATTAAAAAAAGGGTTTTTTGAAAAAACCTCCCCGGAATATGAAAATTCAGATTATCACGAGATTATTAAAAAAAAAATCACGACGAGTCGATGAAAATTGGCGAGTGGCGAGAATTTTTTCCAATATTTCCCACTGTGGTCGGTTTAAACCAGATATAGGAAATTGACATCCACGATCTGCACGGACAGTGAGTGGTCATTGAGGAAAAGGTTTTGCATCGAACTAAAGAACAACCTACCACAACCGTTTTGGACAATTATTATAAATTTATTAGTTTTGAGTTATCCTTAATAAAAATTACTTAAATATCGAAGCCTTTTGGGGTCAACGTGATAACATTACGTTTTTGGACAAAAATTGACCCAGGAACTAAACGGTTCATTTCCGACTTTTGAAACGCCCTGTATATTACCACTTTTCTTACCATATTAAATGCTGACTCGCCTTTAAGTGTAATAACACACAAACTGTAACATCGATCAGGGCCACACTTATTTCGAATCAGAAACCAACACACATCAAACCACCCACCTAATTTACTTCTTGATCTGTTTGTAAACGATTAATTTCGAAACGATATGTGTGTTTAAGCCAACATAAAGGGTTTTTTGGCGAGAAAACCGCTAACCCGGTTAACTATAGTTTGTTGAGGTTTGACGTTTTGGCGAGAAATGTAGTTAACCCGGTTTGGCAGAGTTTGCCTAACCATCAAACCGGACTTGTGGGTTGGTTTGGATATTAAGTTAATATTTCTATCTTTGTTTATTTATTTTCTGTTTCGTACCATCGTACCTAGTCACTACTTCGTTTTTTTAGAGGTTTGGATAGGTATGAGTTTTAGAGGTTTGGATAGGTATAAGTAATCGAGGATCCAAATAACTTTAATCGTAGATATGCATTTTCTATATTGTACTGTATAGATCTTTATTAACTTCCTTTTAGACGATACATTTACATTGAAATAGATAATATTTGTGAACAAGGTAAACCCATTTTGATATAATAACCATCTATACATTAACGTTATTTCATGGATGTGCATTTCAGATTAGGAATAACAACTATAGTATATAAGAAATAATCAAACAACTTGAGCTACCAGCACTATCATAGATTATAGGTTACGATTTTATTATTGATTAGATATCCAAACCAAAAGAATTTTTGCGAGTTCTGTCAAATGTTAACTCAAACTCTTAACACAATCAAACTCGAGCTAACCGGGTTTGATGTGGTTTGGCTCGCCAAAAAACCCTTATATATTCACTAACGAATATTGGTTAACGGAACTAGAATTTAGTATACAGGGTTGGAAAATCCACATGGTCCATCTGCCTTTAGATGAGAGGTACAAAGTAAAGTAAAGAAGTCCGTGCGATAGACAAGGATGGCTATAGTGAAGACGTTTCATAATCTGAATAGTCACCGCCCGTTTCGGGTTAGAAGTGCGAGATTATGAAACGTCTTCAATGTAACCATCCTTGTCTATCGCACAAATTTCTATGACTTACTTTATCGCTCTCACGTGACGGCCGATGTACCATGGGGACTTTCCAAACCTGTATATTCGATATACAGGCTGATTGCAAAAGAATAGAGGCCTCGTTTAGCCAAGATGTCGTTCAAGTTGGCAAAGAATTTTAGTTTTTTCCAAATAACTCTAAAATGCTTTGTCCGATGAAAATGAGACTTGATATTGTAATTTTTACAACTGTACTCTTGTACTTTGGTATTGTACAATATGACTGTAATCGAAGTAATATGATGTACCAAAATAGATGAAATACCCTTGCTTTTAAGGTATTTTTTTGGCAGGTGGCCTTTCATCTTCAGTTACATATTATCTTTTTCAAGTTTTCTTATCTCTTCAGGAAATTAGTTATTTATTACCCATCATCTAATCATTTTGTTTATACAAATATATTTATCTATATACCTATACAGTATGTTCGCGGATTGAGCGGAAGATAAAAGCTTTTTCTTGTTTAGAAAATACGAATTACCATGATGAACTTTGGGTGTTGTGGGTCAAAAACACAAAAATGTTATTTTGAGTAAGAGTAAACATACCTACCTACCTTATTTTACAAGATACGAAAAAGGGCCTTCTTGATAAAAGTTTTTGCTTAAACTTAAAATTTTCAGGAATAAACAGGAATTTGTCTTAGTTTCATGTGTGTATGCCGACCGTTTACCCTTACTGCAGTGCTGCTAAAAGCTAAAGCNTTTTTTTGGCAGGTGGCCTTTCATCTTCAGTTACATATTATCTTTTTCAAGTTTTCTTATCTCTTCAGGAAATTAGTTATTTATTACCCATCATCTAATCATTTTGTTTATACAAATATATTTATCTATATACCTATACAGTATGTTCGCGGATTGAGTTTACAAGAGGACAAATGGACCAAAAAGATAAAAGCTTTTTCTTGTTTAGAAAATACGAATAACCATGATGAACTTCAATTTTGGGTGGGGTGGGTCAAAAACACAAAAATGTTATTTTGAGTAAGAGTAAACATACCTACCTACCTTATTTTACAAGATACGAAAAAGGGCATTATTGATAAAAGTTTTTGCTTGAAAATGAGTACGAATCACGTTATTAAAAATTTCATTAAATATTCTCTAGCACACCTCTAATCAGAATACCTAGAAATGCTTGATGCATCTTTTAGCGATGAACTCGGATATTTACCATAAAATTTTCGCCAAAAAATGTATTTTCAACAGGACGGTTGTCCACCACATTGTGCTCGTGCGGTAACAGAGTGGCTTAACTATAGATTTGGTCCAAGATAGATTGGTAAAATGGTCCAATTTTGTGGCCCCCAAGGAGCCCTGACTAAACCATGACCGATATGTTTCTACGGGGCTGTTTAAAACAAATTGTTTATGCTACTCCAATGCCAAATAATACTGAAATGCTAAAAGGCAGAATTACCCAGGCTGTCCGTTCAATATCCCAGGAAGAAATAATTTTTTTTTTCAAATATCTAAGCAAGCAATTAGAAAAATGTGATCAATATGGGGGTGGCGTATTTGAAATTTGATATCTTCATCATATTGCTGTGTTTACTTTTTTTTGCTTAATTGTTGTAATTATGTTCGTATTATTTAAAAATTACACTTGAATTTTAGTTTTGTACTTTGTCCCCTGTATAAAAAATTAAATTTTTGATAACGTGACTCTTATTCATTTTTCAACCAAAAACTTTTATCAATAATGCCTCTCTTCTTCTCTTTCATCTTGCAAAATAAGTTATGTTTACTCTTACTCAAAATAACATTTTTTTGTTTTTGACCCACCCTGTACAATAAAATTGAAGTTCGTCATGGTGATTCGTATTTTCTAAACAAGCAAAAACTTTTATCAAGAATGCCCTCTTTTCGTATAGGTATTTCACTTTTTGGTCCATTTGTCCTCTTGTAAACTCAATCAAATTTAGTTATAATACAATAAAATAATTAATAGATAAATAATTTAGAAAATGTACAACGAATCTTTCTAAAATATATGTCGTAAACAAGTGACGGTTGTATCCTGTTACTGGAATATCCCACGATGAACTCATAAACAGGTTAAATTTTTTAACACTCGTGGACTGAAGAAAGCAGCATCTATTCGTCTATTACCTAGCATTTTGTATGCATATTCAGAAAGTATATCTTATAGTTAGATAGTGTGCAAAAATAAAAATTATTTTTCAACAATTTAACGTAATTAGAACGTGGGAAAACGAACGGAAGCTTCATACTGCCCATTAGCAGCTACATTGAAAGCAATCATCCAAGTGAGATGTTTTGCTTGGATGTATTAGCAACTGTTAATATATTGTCAGGACAAGAAAAAATCATGTCAATCAATATGGTATGAACAGTGTTAAAAAGGCAGATTGAGTATGTAGGGTCTAACGCAACCTGAAATATTGTGTCTAGTTTGAAGAAGCTTTATCTGTTTTATGTAGTAAAATAAATGATTTGTTGCAACAGCCTAGGAAATGTGATTATTGGAAAAGCGACAGAAGCTCCTTGCATGTTCAGGCCATTATGTGCCTTGGTTTAGTCAATCTCATTCGTTAGTAATATCACCACAGTGTTAAGTTAGGCCAAACTTAAAATTTTCAGGAATAAACAGGAATTTGTCTTAGTTTCATGTGTGTATGCCGACCGTTTACCCTTACTGCAGTGCTGCTAAAAGCTAAAGCCTCTTTTCTCCCTCAAGGTCCCAGTTTCGTCTCGGTCGACTAGGGACGTAAATTTTTAATACTTTTAGGTATCAGAGGATTTTATATACGGATAATAACCGACAAAATGTATCAAATTGATTAAACATTATTTTCATATGAATATATTGTAACGAATTGGGAATGTACACAAAGTATCACGATTGAAAAATTACCTGATCGAACTTTAGATCAAAAATAAAAATTAATTATTAATATAGCAAACAATAAAATAGCATAAAATTGTTAATATAAAGATTCTGTATATAAAATAAGTAACTATAAAGAATATCACATAGTATAAAATTGATAATTTTAAATTTAATTCACAAGTATAAAATAATTTTTTCAAAAGAATGCATGACATCGACACTTGTTAACACTTAGTACAGTGAGAAAACAGAATATAAACCCAGTGTGACATATTATAATAATTGTAAAATGTATAATTTATTTTTAATATTAATTTAATAATTTTTTTTTATATATAATAATATTATTGAAATCAAAATTAAATTACTTATTTGAATTAATTTATATTATTATCCCTATTATTAAATTGAAATTATTATAAGATCACTATACTTTGATAATTTTTATATATTCAACCACTCTCATCTCAGGGGTCAGTTCTAGCAACAATATAGCACAATCATAAAAACAACAAAATTAAAACTCGGATTATAAATTATGTCTGTATTATAAATTATTACTTCAATGATGTTTCAAACAACTTCAATATTTCTTGTATTTCTACAAGCAATTGTCAACAATAATTCTCAGGTAACAAAATTTTCTAAATACTAAATTCTAAATTATTTATATATAATCAATTTTAT
>NW_019416269.1:770437-773481 GCF_000390285.2 Anoplophora glabripennis | reverse complement strand
GTAAAGAAAAATAAAAATATTCTTTATTATTGTTCAACATAAAAATTTAATTTATAAGAAGCCATTTCTGATCTAAAGCCAACCAGTTAAATTTTGTTTTCTTATAATCCAATTAACTAATTTAAATAAATATTGTATAAAATTTAAAAACTCTATTTTCTGGCGTTCTGCATTGAGCAAGTTATGTATGAATGATACAGAACCGACTCCTGAGATTCAAATTAAAACAAACATCTGAGTGACGGCTAGCATGGGATAAAAAATTTAATATACGAGGTAAATAAAAGAAAGGTTTGTGTTAAACAATTTACAGTTAATCTAAATAAAAAAGTAATTACAGAACCAAAACCAAAAACAACGCAACACTCAACACATAAAACACAAAAATTTGACAAAATTAAAATCAACATCATAAATTAAATTTTATAAAAAAAACCACACACAATAATATATTACACATATAGAGATTTAATAATAACAATATATATATATTTTATTTTAAGTTAATTTTGACCATACACAACACAATAGAAACCTAATTGAAAATTCATATATTTAGTAAGATACAAAGATGACAAAGTCTAACCGTTGAATTGCCAATTGTTAAATGGTACCTTATCCATATTGTTCGGTATTGGATTTTTAATTTCAGTTTCCTTCTAGTAAGGAAAAATATCCATCCAAATACTTTCAAAGTACAAAATAAGCATCGCACATTTTGTGTCGGATACGGATACCGAAATTTTTCACATTTCTGTAGTCGACTCATAAAAAGGTTCTAGTAAGTACATCCGTTTTTCATGGTGAATAAATACTTAGTGCACGTAGCAACTAATTTTCTGTTGCCGACTCCCATATCTTCTTCGTCTTGTTGGTCAACACCAACACACCACAGTAATAAAACTGTATGCTCCAGTCCAGCAGCTAATGCACCGGAAATTATCTCGAATATCTTCCCTCTTCATATATCTTCATAACGGTTCTAACGGTTATCTTTGTTTCTCAACGACAATCTACACAGTGTTCCCGGAAGCTAGCCTTACCATCGGAGAAGCCATCTCAGCTCATTTTCATGGTATTTTTGATATGCATATTTACTTATTTTATTAATCGTAAACGCGATTTTCGGCTCAAAAAGTGCATGATTTTTATAGTTTGGAGACAAACAAACAAAATTAAATCGATTTTAGCCCACCCCCCGCCACCCCTTCTGCCCTACATACCCCCCAATAACCGACCCACAATCGACTACTATGACAGGTAGCAATGGCAGAAAAATGCCTTTTTACACACCTGTAGGGCCAGACAAGCAATATTCCGTTAATTTTGGGCCAAACGGATCCAACGCCCATCTTTCCATACGTATAATTCTATTCACGTCCAACAATTGTGACAGGCAGGAATGCCAGAAAACTCAAACTGAAGCGAAGATAAACACAAACTCGGGCTCGGACAGACAAGCTCAACCTGAATAACAGACTAGTAGAGTGTAACTAATCCAGAAAAACTCAAACTGAACTTCTGACAAGCAAACTAAATCTGAACCTCGGACAGGGAAACTGTAACTGAAACTCAGACATGAAATCTGTATCTCAAACAAAAGTTCAGGTTGCCAAAACCAGACTGAGGCACAGCATATTCAAGAGCTTAAACATGGTACCTCAAACTCCAATAGAAGCTCTAGTTGGTAAAACCAAGCTGAAACTCGTACAGTTTGGTTTACCGCCTTTGGGCTTTTGCTATTTTCTCAACTGTATTTCTTTCATCAGAGTAAATCTCTTATAAAGGCTAAAAGCCTTTTGTTGAATGTCAGTTTACAGGTAGTTCTACTCTTGTCGTTACCCAGGAACAACGACGTGGACGTGGTAACCTACTGCTCCCTTTGGGGTGCTTTTTTAACGTGAGTCTCCTTGCCTCTCATAAAGCGGATATTTAGTCACCATCTTCCTCTTTTGAAGTTTCTTCATTTTCTCCTTCATCTTCTCTGGAACACTCATTTTCAATGCAAACGGATGCGTCTAATAAGTGGTTAGAATATGCGTCACTGCTATATTGTGAGGAATTTTCACGATGCTGCTCGTAAAGAGTCATTTTTGTGATATATATCAATGCTTGTCATAATAATTGGACATGGGTAGGGGAATGTGAGTTGAATCCATTTAGCCCTAAACAAGTGAATATTGCTTTAATCCAGTAAAGATGTCATTTTAAAAAAAAAAAACAAACGGGATGATTTTTTCAGGGTTGCTTGGGAACTGCCTCCTGAGTATCCAACCAAAAGATCACACTCGAACTCCTGGTACGAATATCGCTATGGGGGTGGTTTCCTACACATTTTTTTTAAAGCAAAATGACCATAATATTTGTAGAGTATCAAATTCTGAACAACTTTTCTTTATAAATTTTTACTCGAGCGGTTTGCCCCTCGGGGATAAAGTGTGACATGTAACTTATCCAATAATTGTTACATCAACATGTGATTTAATTTGATGGTTTGGTTTCTATATTAAACTTGACGAAAAGAATGCATTTTTAAACATAAGATATCTCTAAAAATCTGATTACAAAAATCGACTTATCACCTTGTTACACTTCTACTGAAATGCGTGATATAATGATGTTAATTTTTTACTTGCTTACTTTTTTAAATTTAACAAATAATTTGTATTTAAACAATGCCATAAATAAGTAATCACTGAATAGATAATTTCAATTTAACTTTTACTATTCAATTTTTAGGCCAGTCATTATAGCTTTTTTTTGGGAAAAAAATACTATTAGAAGTTTCTCTGCGGAATATTGTTCAGAAACGTGTTATAAACAAAATATCAAAAAATCAACTCGAGACTAGTTGGGAAACTTTGTTAAAACAATGGTCAAAATTATGGAAAAGTAGTTTTTCGACTGGCGTAAAAAAACTGTTATTCATAGAGAAAAAAAGGTTTATACAAAAAAGGTAGGTATTAAATAAATCTGTAAAATAAGACAAGTCCGATTAAATTCCGATAATTTGTTTATGCGCAAGAGCTCAAAAATGGTCGAAA
>NW_019416269.1:718141-770274 GCF_000390285.2 Anoplophora glabripennis | reverse complement strand
TAGATAATAAACGTGTAAGTGAATTTGTTTAATATACCACTAATTTTGGTAGCTGGTTTGACTGTTTTAGAATTTAATGCTAATATTTTTAGTTATAGAATTTTTTACTATGAGAAGTAATTGCCGTTTAAGATTATAACTGCTATACAAAGCTACGTTTTTAATTGAAAATGTGTATATAGACTTACCTTTCTTTATCCAAAAGGATACACACAAAAAGCACCACTCACTATAATAATCCGAGAAACTTTTAACAAAAAACAAGCAGAGCAGACTCGTTGATTATATGACTAATTATAAAATTGATTATTAACAGTATTAGCCAAGAAAAGCCGCAAAGTGCAGTGACTGTAGTTGATATCGCCTGAACAGGCCACGGGCTGTTTCGCTGAGACAGCAAAGGGAGCTGTGCTAGAGTTTGTTGACTTGGTTTACACACCTAAGCGGAATAAAATCTATTTCAATACAATTTGCTATTTAAAAGAATTTACCATTAGGCTTTAATATGAACTTAAGAAATATATATGAACATTTAAGACGAAGAAGGATTGACCCTTTCTGTTCTATTTTAACATACATTCCTAAAGTGAAATCCAGTAAATATTTTTTAGCCGTAGTTTGTAATACTTAAATATACAGGCATATTTATTAGACCCGCGCTCCACTTGCAACGCCATCTACAGATACACGCTCGGCCGCGTTATAAACTACTATTGCGAAATGAAAATCGCGGCTACTGATCCTGTCACCGCTCGGTTACGTTTGGGGCCCACGGTGGCGGGCGAAGCCCTAGGCGGGGGCGAAGCCCTAGGTGTGGCAAAGCCCTACGTGGGTCCTAGGGAGCAACTGCCTACGTGGGGGATCTTGCATACCTACGTGGAGATACCTGCACGGGTGCCCTAGGGGGGCAAAGTCCTAGGTGGGGCAAAGCCCTAGGTGGGGACAAAGACCTAGATGACTACATTTTGAATTTCCCGCCATTTTTTCCTGCCAAAATGCTGCGCTCTGATTGGCTGGCGGGGAAGGGGAGGAGGAAGGGAAAAGGTGGAGGAGTGGGGGTAAAATTGGTCAAAAATGACCAGGATGAACCTTCATAAGAAAAAGCATGGGATTTTGGCTCCGTATGAAGGTAGCCTATCTACTAATGTTGTTCAGCACGACACTAATACAAAATTGATAATTAATCGCTTATTAATCACTACTACGGACTCAACACGATCAATCGAGTGATGTGACGTCACAAATGCTCCACGAACGATATGGGTAGTTGTAAATATTTAGCGAATTAAATATTTATCACGATTAAGATTAACGCTATCGACCTGATTTTTTTCACCATATATTTAGGTAGTTAAGTAGGTACTTATGGAAAATGTAAAAACAAATTATAAATTACATGTAACTAAATGATCCCTTTGTGATACTCGGACAGATTAATTTTCCACATTTTACTTATAAGTCCTTCGAAAAAAATTGTAAAGGGACTCGTCTCTTCATGCTATGAGTGATAATAACACAGCCCCACAAAAAAAAAGTTCTGTACCAGAGACATGAGTATATAGATTTTGTGTATTTTTTGACGCTGAATTCGAATTCGCAGCCCAAAAACCTCTTCACCGGGTAATTTTTAGTAAAACGTTAAAAACATCCTCTAAAATAGGGTGTAATAGTGAGGATAAGGTAGTAAAACAATTTGTAAGTACTTTGAGAAAACATTTTAAAATACTATTTTGAGCATTAGAAAGAAATACCTATATGCAAATTGTTTTTGGTGTTCTGATTACGAATCTGAAGTCCGAATCCGAAAATTCCACAACGAAAGAGAAATTTAAACGATTTCCAATCAAAAATTTAGAAATTGTCAAGAAAGAAACATATTCTTTTATTTTTTTTGACACCCTCTATTTCGAAAACGAAGCATTTGCGGACCTACGTTTATAGAAATTTTTTTCGTATTTTTGGATATAGAATCTGGTCTATAATTCTCTGAACAACATTTTGCAACACCCTATATAAGTAGGTAGGTACTTCTCGACACAAAAGTTAAAACATTTCCTAAAAAGATATATAAAATATCCATTTAAGTATAATTGCCCTTTCTGACACACGCATTAAATGGCGGCACCAATCAAAATGCTGAAACAAAACACCATTGCCTTTATAAAGCTATTGTAGAGGTAAATGCATTAAAACAACATTGTTTAGCTACTATCATTTATGAATCAATGAATTTGTTCTATTTTGAGTCGGTTAAAGGAACAATTCGTAAATAACAAGTTTTTAGGCGATATCCATGAACGAAGTGCTTATATACAACAATTCTTCAAAAAGCTCAAATAACTTTTTTGTTACGACTTCTATTAAATTGGGCATTTCGGCCACATTGAAAGAAAAATCTGTAAATACATACATAACTGCCTGCTTCAAAAGCATCAGCATCAATGATTTTATTTTGACCAAATATATCTCACGATGAGAAAAGAATTAATTCTGTCCTAATGCACAATAAGCACAACACATAACAGTCAATATGTTGAAAAACTATCTGTTTTCGTTTTCAAAGCTCAAACTAATATAAAGTCTAATTTGATAGTTTATGAATGTACCTTCCATGAAAATATAAATTAACATATAATATTTGTTCTTTTGTTACATACCTCATCGTTGAGAATATTCAATCAATAAGTATTAAAATTTAGAAATATTTAAAAGATTTATCATCAGTTATGAAAACAAATGCGGTCTCTTTTAGTTTTATTTTTACGGGATTATTTTCTTTTTCTACAAATTTTTATTTATGACATGACCGGTTTGTTACGCATGCTCACAACTTTCAGATTTTTTCAAATTCTCCCTTTTAATATAGTCCTGATATTCTCTGATTCTAACATCACAAAGTATACTGTAAATGCAATCGTTAGAATGTTTACCTCACTTTCCATGCAGTAGACTTTTTTCATAAAACTGATTTGAAAAATTATCTTATGTTAAACTTATGACCAATTCGATTTCAAATTTCCAAATAATAAGTGGAGGATAATTTTAATGTATTTATAACATTTTGTTGACGACTGTTTTTATTTGCAATATTTTCAAAAACTTTAATAACATATATTTTTGGATATAAATGACTTAATAATAAATTTTTAAGAGTATGTTTCTGAAAATTTAATCTCTCGAATAAATGAATTTTTATCAACTATATAAACATTGCACTACTTTTTTTTATGTTTATGTGATAATTTCAATTTAAATTTAGATACCTGTTGTTGGTTTTCTATAAAAGCTAGTTTTGTATCTGTTAGGTATTATTTTAAATTAAAACGTAAAAAGTAATATATTATTGTTTTCTGCTTCTAAAGTGATGTTTCTATAGTAAATAATCGATTATTCTTTTCTATCTAGCGAAATAGCTAACTAAATAGAGTAATTAAAAATGCCACAAATAAATAATTACAAAACTTAATTATAATTTTTAGGTGATATGTAAGGACATACTGCATTTTAACAAATATTCATGTTTCATTATCATTTCTTAACAAAAATATAAGTCCAGGAGTTGATTCCACAAGCATGTTATTAGGATCTATAGCCTTAACACCTACCTTAACAAAAATTAATAGAAATCGCACATTTTCTGTATATGCCTGCTTATCTTTAATGATTCATTTAGGTACTGTGTAGGTAATATGTAAATACAGAACACTTACTTCAAATTAGTAAAAAATAAGTTAATCTGATGACTTTTTAATAACAAGATCTCAAGAAACGTCATCAAGTGGTAGTTTCATTATCTTTATAATACAAATAGTTCTCATATTTCAGGTAAAATAAATTAATAATTAATAATAGTTATTAATAATTAATAATAATTATTAATAATTAATAATTATTAAGTTTCTATTAAATTAAAAGTTAGCTATGTCCATCTTTTTGGTCTTTGGAAAATTTGTTTTACTTTTATATTTAACATTTTTTCTATTTATCAACTACCTTCGAAAGTAAAATATGTACACGATATGCAAAAATTAATTCAACACCCTATTTTTTCTGTTATCGTTCGACATAGGAAAGTATAGAAATTATTTAAATTTTCTTAATTATTTAGAACTATTATCAGACTTTTATTTCTGAAAATTTGTGTACCTATTATGCAGATGCAATAAAAACTGTGTCAACAATAAGATAACTTATTAATCTGTGTATCTAGGCGCACATTGCAGTTAATCGTGAAAATAATTGCCGCATTCTTTGATGTCTTGATAGTAGGTATATTTTTTTAATTAATAAAGTACATTATTACTCAATTATAGTGCTATTGTCTTAACGCACAATAGATAATGATATATATTTTTTATAAAATTACTCAAGATCTTTGTCCAATTCGTCATATTCGCATCAGCAAATTTCGTTATTATGAGGAATAGATAGATACTTAAATTCGAGAATTACACCTTTTTTTAACATTTTATTCAACAGTTTAGAACTTTGACGTTTCACAATAACCAAATTATAACTTAACCTTCAAAAACACTTTCTCGCGCATTATCGCTGTCGTTTGTATATATTTCATTGTTTCTCGAAATTTCCAAGGACAGTATCTAAACTTTTAAGAACATAACTTTCCTCCTCCTAAAGTTGATCGTCCCGATCAACATCCTACGATCTAGGTTAGTGGATGGCAAACCGCTGCTCTTTGGACCCTTGAGTGTGGCTCAACTACAAAATGTGAACGAATCTAAACTTAATTCACAGCATAAGTGGTATGATTTGAAAGACGGAAAATATGTGGTTTCTTAACAGCTGAAATAGTACCCCTGACTCATATAATCAACTGGAAAAATTAGCGTTTGCTGTTCTTTCTATATTCGGGTCTACATATTTATGCGAACAAACATTTTCAAGCATGAAGTTGTCTTATAGATGAGAACCTGGAATAGTGCCTAAAATTGGACGAAAATTGGAATAGGATGAACGAAAGGAGACTGACTAAACAAGTATATGAGTGTGGATAGGAGAGTTTGAAGGGGTCGACCTCAACGAACGCCACCTCAATCAGATTAAGGACGTTTTTAGCAAAAGAACGCTTGGGAGTCACCTAATTATATTAATAAAAATGTACCTACCTACATAGTTTAATTTGGCTCTCAAAAGAAATTTCAATCATTGTACTGTTTATGTTTGGTTCTGTTGATTAATGAGTTTGCCGACCATTGATCTAGGTTAACGACTTTCATTTTCGCTCTGGGTCCTCTCTTGATCCTGCTGACTACGTCGTCGATCCTCTTGATAGCATAAATGGACTTTGCTAGAAATTCAGGAGCTTAAGAGATTTTCCTATTTGTCCGTACTGGGTTGTACAGCCATACTAGACCTTCTATATAGATGCCACAGGTGTTGGCTCTGATTTCGTACCGTATTTTCGTCCTCAAACTTCATGTTCTGTCGGACTTTGTCATGAATAACATCAATGCTTTTGGCTAACTTGGATGGGTAGTCTTTCGGTGGCCAAAAACAACATCGAGGAGATATGTTTTTCCCGTAGTCTCATGGACTGCTGATCGATAGGTCATTAGAAAAAGAGGTAGGTATCGGTCCAATGTAAGTTTGCTATGAAGATTTACCATCGTAACCTTCATGAGATTGTCACTTCTTTCTCTATATTGCCATATAGGTTATCTATTTCTGTCTTGATATTATTTATGCTACTGGGTTGTTCATATAATTGTCTCTTCCTCTAATTGGTATCCCATTTCAGTTTTGAGATGGTCTTTCACATCGCCTGTGTTAGATCTTCATCGTTCAATACATCCTTCATGTCCTGTCTTCATATTAATTGATTCCTTCTTGCCCTCATCATTTCCATAAGCTGTTTCTTTGATCTTGTAGTCACTGGCATTCAGTGTATATTCAAACTAATGATTCTCAGAATCCTGTTTCTGATGCCAATTTGCACCAAATGCTCTTTATTTAGCCCGATTTTTATACAAAAGTATACAAACTTTGACAGCTTTGTCGTTTCACAATAACCAAATTACAATGTAACCTTCAAAGACCTTGCTCCGTGCATTACCGTGGATGTTTATATATTTTTCTTTGTTTGACGTTTTCATGGGTTTCTAAAAACAGTATAGAACAATATTTAAATTTCTAAGAACTTTTTGCGGATGGAAACGTCAAGACTAATAAGTACATAAATGAATAAAATAAACAGTACACTAGGGTGAGTTTCCCTAAAATAATAAATATTAATTTTAATGGACTTATGGTGATTTTGCTCAAATCTGTGTTTACATTTTGCTAAGGTATAAACGTTTGATTACTAAAAATGTTAATATACAATGAACTCTGATTTAGTAATGACGTATTTAACCAAATTTAGTGGAAATGTACGTATGCATAGAAGATACTTTCGTTTCTCAAAAATGGTAGGTAAATGTAGACCAAATTTTAGATCATATTTAATTTCAAAGTATTAACTAAATATTACCTTTTTTAGTGTATTTGCAATTACCATTAAAAATATCTGCAAGTTGTAGACTACAATAATTCTAAAATAACAGGTGTTGACTACTACTGACCTTTTTTATTTTATTTGATAGCAAAAAATAGTTTAGTCTCCCAAAAATGTACTAAATTTCACCAAATTTAAATTATATTTATTTTAAATCAATATCAGATATTGTCTTCTTGTTAGTCTCTTTTATCATTGGTTAGCAAATTAATCGTATTTATGTTGCTTCTTTTGACAGTGGCACTAAAATTGCAATTAATAATTCATTACTAAATATAAAATGTATTTTCTGACGCATTCTTATAATTAAAAGACTTAAGAAAAGTCAGAGGCTATTTATTGATTTAAAAGTATACATTGTTAAATTTTGGTGGATATTAAGTATTTGTAGAAACCAATTTTGTTTATAGTCTGTTTGGAAATGAAAGAGAGTAATAAAACCCCGAGATAAGAACCGGCCATGGGCGTGGTAATATTTCGTTTCAGGTAATTATAAGGTAACACTAATGCTAACAGGTAATGGGTGTACATTAGTATATTTTACTGGATACATCATAGGGTAGGAGCCAGTCTATTGTGACAGATCAATCCAGTCTTAGAGCTGAATATACGAAGACGTGCTAGTGCAGTAGAGTAAAATTCGACTTGTGTTTAGTGACTATTGTGCCAGTGGATATAATATTGTTTGGTAAAATGTCGAGCTTATCAGATTACGTACCTGCTAAACGCGTGAAAAGATGTGCGCTGTCTCAGAATGAGAAGATTATTATATTAAATGTATTTAATGCATTGAAACACCAAAATCCTACCCACAGTGTTGACGACATCGTGGAAAAGTGGGAACTCGATAATTTAATTGACGTTACTGTGGAACCTATCGTTATCAATCTAGGAGACGAAGATAATTCATCAGAATATTCAGAGGATCAATTTAAATATACCTACTTTTTTATTTTCTTTATTATACATTTATACAACACTACATTTACTCACCATAATTTGAATTTTCAAATTACATATATTTTTGTGTGGAATCTATTCATTAAATTTAAATAAATATTTTGATAATAATATTGAATAATTTTATTTGAATTATAAAAACCCTCTTAACCCGGTTATGATGCTTAAAGTAGCCTCATGTTTTGAAATGCTGTTTTTATATTGTTTACTTATAAGAGAAATGGACCGAGAAATTGAAGCGGCATAGACAAAGACGGATTGTCGGGGATTAAATTTTAGCTACCTGCTACAATTTAGTACAACCCGGTCACACAAAGTTTTTTTAAAAGTACACCTCATTTATACCGATAATACATAATATAAAAATATTGAATATAAACACCAGTACTACATTTATTTACGATTTGCATACATAATAAGCTTTTATTACTCTCTTTCATTTCTAAACAGACTTTAGTTCCGAATAATCTAAGAAATTGGCGAGAAGTCTACAGTTTAGAGAATATTTACTACTTTTTTGGGAAACAGAAGGTTTTTTAATGCAAATAACACAATATAGTGGGTAAATAGTATAATACAGTAATAGTAAGTAATATTTAGTTACTATAGGATTAACAATAGACTAAAATTTAGTGAATATTTACTGTTTTTGATGATACTTATTATTTTATTTTTTGGGAGTATAGTGGTAAGAGTGAACATATAATTTGATCTCTTCAGTAATTCGGATCATAGTTAGTGTAATTCTTTGTATGTTACAGTTTATGCAGTATACGAGTAGTAGTATATGTATGTATAATATCAATCTTGTGAATTGAAGAGAAAAATTGTGAAAAAATATAAAGGTTACCTATTTTTTTTTTTCAGAAAGACAGGCCTTCTTTTCTTTGAGAAAATTACATATCTTGAAAAGCTTACAAGGGAAACAAAAATGTGTTATAAAACATGAAAAATTGAGAAGTAAAAGATAATGAATATCATAAATTCATTTTTTAAGTAGTCGCTCTAGAACGACAGTACAATTTAAAAATGGTCATTTTGAGAAAATGAGAAATGACCAGAGAGTTAAAAATTCTATTTTATTATAAACAAAATTGAAAATCCATCTTAAGTACAATTTCTAGAGCGATGAAGTGTCCTAAAATTCAGAAACTGTTCAATTGATTTAATATCCATATTCCTTTCTCCCCAGTGTAATAATCAATTTTCCTACGTTTTGCTCGCCATAATGAGTTTCTTTAGAAAGCAGTCGAAGCTGTCATTATTAAACTATAATGATATTAAAATTAAATGATCATGAGTAACTATTGTGATCCAACAATTATTATGTTATCCGATAAATCTAGGTATGCGATTCAAATTTATCTACCTCCATTTGTAAATATTAACCACTTTTCCGACGCTTGCACGTCAATTATACAAAAAAAAATTATCTAGATCAGTTTGACCGGAAATACATTGTTTACGAGATATTGGAATTTTTTAAAGTTATATTGTAAATATTTCAAGAATACCTGTTGTTAGCCTTGCAGGATTCAACACACTGACTAAAAAAACTATGCTAATAGTCAAACATTTTTTACCAGTACCGTGTATAGGGGATACGGTTGCCAACCGTCCTGATTTCCGGTGGACTTCGACCATTTGAGCTAATTTTTCATCAAATGTTCAAAACTTTTTGCAGGATGCCGAATGTCCTTAATTTTACACGTTTGTATTATTCCAAAATTTACAATTAAAGTAAAAAGTAAATATAAATGCACAATAAAGAATTTCACTTCACAATATGTAACTAGAATCATTTTGTCTTCTCATAAAACCCTAGAAATTAAAATCCAACAGGTTGGGGTCGGGGGAACGGGGTGGCCGTTTAACAGTTATTAGGCACTTAAAAAGCAGCTTTCTTTGAACGCCTTTCACTTAACTCTCCTTTCTTTTTCTTAATAGTGGAATTGATGGACAAACGCATAGTTTGTTGTTTTTGTTTTCAAAGCATCCTTAATTTTAGTAGTAATGATAAATAAATAATAAAAAAATTTTGAAGACGTTCGGATTCCACTGCTAATTTAGCTAATAGATATTAAGCAAGAACAAACCCCATTCGGTATCACCATTTTTTTAAAACAAACGTCGACTAACTCGATGTCACTTATCCAAAAATGTTGCAATATCTTGTCAACCCAATATCAAAATCTTATAAGAGTGAAAAAAAATAGAACAAAAGAAGCTGAATTTTTAGCCGCTTTACTTTGAAAATAAAAAAATAAAATTTGTCAGCCCTAATAGGGAATGTGGTTACCCTCTTTCTAGAAGTTCTTTCTGTGTCATTCAATTTTGTGCAGCTTGGAATTGTATTCTTAGAATTTAATATGGTAATAAAATGTTTATACCTACATATTTTTCTTTTTTAAGAGTTTTGACAGTTTACTAATATACAAGGTGTTCCCTTTTTAAACGTTCCATCTTGAGTTTGATAAATACATTGGCCTAATGAACGTAGCAGCATTTTGAATGCATTATATTAGTTCCTCCCTAATAGTTAATGGAATGGAGCAGTGTATTCCTGCTAGTCCTGCTTCTTCATGTAACCCCAGACAAACTATAATACAGGATCTTCTTTGACTATCCAAGTTGCTTACAATATGATAATGGTACTCACAGATACTTATTTATGAGTTACTTGACAACGAATCACCTCCAAACAAGTCCTCCCTTATTGGCTCTTTCTATTTCAACTAAAATTTTGCGCAATCTGTGTGCACTAAAATAATTTCAGGTGATTTACTCAGAACCTTTTCATTTTATGTCAATTTTGCAAGAACAGATTTTCATTTGAAATTGATCAGTGATTCGAAAAATTCAAAAATACTCGTCGGCATAGAAATTCTGTTTAAAAAAGTAACACTGACTACCCTTCTATTACGCCAGTAGTGGTTGTAGTAAATTGTATGTAGGTCATTTTTTAAAGACATCAGGTCGCTACAAGACATACCCAATTTGGTTTCGTTATTACTTGCTGTTTTTGCAAATATCACAAAAAAATAGTAAATTTAATTCGATACCCTGTATCTCGTAGGGAAGCGAGTTACGACCCATTTTCACATGAACTTTTTTGTTCAAAATCAGGTCCTCTATCAAATGTTAAAGTTAGTATTTTTACAATATATTTAAAAAAGGACACCCTGTATTTTGAACTTATCTAGAACAACAATTAGTAGAGAGAGGTTGCATTTTTCTTTAAATAAAGCAAAGAGAGTAACTAAATTTAAATGAAATTCATATAAATGAAATTCATAAATATGTATAAATACTTAACACTTAATGTTTCATCAAAATATGATTACGTATTTCTGGGATTTCACGACACTTCAGAGTAGGCAATAATTTATCGACTCCCATAATTAGATTCTTTAAACTATCTTTAAATACTTATAAAAAACACTTAAATACGTATCTAGTATATTTTTTTGCGTTTTGATAATATCTCCAGCTCATTGTTTTATCGATACAATTGTTTTTGAAAGATCAATTTTGTCGATAAGCGTGTTTATTTAAATTTTTGTGAAGTATGTCGCAAATATTTAATACATTCTAACAAATCACTAAAATTAGAAAATGGAAAGTACAACATCTGGATAATCTCGGGCAGGATCGAATGGTACAAATTTGGTACCTTACCACATTTATCAGTAGAAAAGACAATATCTATAATAAAAAATGCTTTATACTAATCGCATAAAAACGATTCCATTAAATTATGAAGGCAGCAAAATTGTTCTCTTCATGAATGTTACCTTTATACAAAAGAAGGATTTTTCTTTCTTACCTGGATCACATCATGTAAACATTTTTTCACATTTAAACGAACTCGGATAGGTAATAAAAATCTTAGGTACAAGAAGTTTTGTTTAGCACCTTGCAGAGCTGGGAGTTGACAAAAAGAATACCAAATAGTATTTTGTATTTTGTAATTAAAATACTTTTGTTATGTACATTCGTAGTAGTATTTAGTAATTTGTATTTTAAATAAATTTTGAAAGTATTTTGCCCAGCCCTGTCACCTTGATAGAAACAAGTTACTTTCGATGATCCTCTTCTTTTTAGTCAGATTTTAGTTGATAAAATCATAAAATCCATAGTAGTTAGTAATATAAGCATATTAAGTCCCCAAGAATGTCGTGGGACAAATAACGATTATGACTGTATTTATTATACATATACAAGTAGTCTAATATAGGTACTTATTGTTTTAATAATACCAAATAAGCTGCGCGATTTTTACTTTAGGAAAAAAATATCTTATTTTTTATTGAATTACATACAATACATTATTTTATATTAAATTAATAAAATACACTTTTTTTAATCTGGGACCAAGTTCTATTGACATTAACTTATTTTCTCTGAAGCTAGGTTTTGAAGGTGTATTTTAGATTCCTTGAAGTATTCTTAACTGAACAATAGTACCGATTAAAATTAACTGTTTTGTTTGTACCTCGGAATCCTTATGTACTTTTGAAGTGACTGATAAACACTTATTAAATAGTTGTTAACATAGAAAACATAAAAAATTAGCAAGATTATTACACTGATATTTTTTGTTGTTGTCTGGAATCTCATGATAATTTTTTCACTGAGAACGCTTACATGGTATGACATCACATGATTTTTTTTTCTAATTTCACTTAGCACCAAGATGTAGTACCTGATAAATTTTACACCTTGTTATCTCCTAGTAAGGTTTTAATCATGTGTTTACAATTTCAGAATATAAGCATTTAGTTATAGCTGACGGGATATAATAACACAGGCCGAAGAAAAATGTGATTGGTCTTCTAAACCAGAAACCACACTTTGTCGAAAGTTTTCGACTTACAGAATCCAAATCCAGTCTCACGCTTACATCACATTTTAGAGATATTCCAATCTAAAAGTGCAATAAATCCGATTTTCCACAATATTTGGAGTTAATGTAACATAATTTTTCTTCACAGAATTCATTATGGCATCTGAAGGCATTACTCTTCAAAATCAATTCCGAATCATTCAAACAACTCTTTTGTCTCCGAAAAATTGTTTATTAAAATTGATTAGTTTGGCGTATTTGTTGATATTTCACTTTACAATGCTATGGGTTCAGCAATTTGCTGTGTTAGAACTTTATGTGTTCGGCTATGGGGTTATCGAGACCATGGTCTTAGAATTTTTCCGCGTCGAAATTCGATCTCCATTGCTATGGGGTTATTTGAAATCGATCATGATTCAGTGCCTCAAAAACTGTCAATGTCTGGTTTAAAACTTTATCGGCCTGTGTAATTATTATAATTTTATTATAAAAAACTTTCTTGTGGAGAATCAAGTGTAATTGACAATTGTCAATATTAATATTTGTTCTTTCAAAAAATAAAAAATAAAAGTAAACTAAATTATTTAATAAGGTAACTACATGAATTAACGCCATATTAAATTTTGAGTTATTACAGTTACCCATATTTTCAATATTTCGTTTTGGTATGAATAATGTTTGTTAGAGAGAATTTGAAATAAATATTTTTTATTGACAAATACCATTAAAAACAAATTAAATTAGCATTATTGGCAGCTTGTGACCCAATAAGGTCATTGTAAATTTTTAGGTTTTAATTTAAGACAACTGCAACTTTTGAGAATATGTAACAAAAAATTAAAACAATATACTCATTATCTGACCAGAAAATATATAGTTTCTGTAGAATTTTTTTAATCAAAAATTAAACCATGTTTCGAATAAATTATCATGTAGTATCGCGCCGTGTAATCGTAAGTTATCACCTGTTCACACGACACCATATTTTACGATAATACAACCATCCAAAAAAATTTTTTGTACCATAGCATGAGTACATAGATTTTGTGTATTTTTTAATGCTAGATCTGAATTCGCAGCCCAAAAAGCTATTTATAGGGTCGTTTTTCAGTAAAACCCTAAACCATCCCCAAAATAGAGTGAAATAGTGAAGATAAGGTAAAGTTTAATAATGAAAACAAACAATTTATAAATACTGTGAGAAAACATTTTAAAATAATGTTTTGAGTACTGGAAAGAAATATATGCAAAATAAGACAATTGTTAGACTAATGGTTCCTAAACAGGTGGATTGGGAGGTCCACGACCTGCCAGGAGCCCCGATCTAACGTCTCTAGATTATTGTGAATGAGGGCACATGAAGGATCTCGTGTATGCAACCGAAGTTACAACACGAGATCAATTAATACATAGGATACGGGAAGTGGCAATGACTGTACGAAATAATTTTTCCAGTAGAATTAGCAGAAGCGAAATAAGCAAACGGGCTCGTGCCTGCATAAGGAGTCGAGATAGTCACTTCGAGAACCAGTTGTAAAATAAAATTTATGGATTTTTATTTTATTTCCCAAATTTTTTTGATGACTAAATTATGTGTCTGCGTCTAAGTTTTTGTGTTATTCCAGGAATTAAAAGAAAATTTCTTAAAATTTTATACCTCATTCCAAAGATAATAAAGGAGAGAAGTTTTTAAAATAATTTGTACGTTTAATGTATTCACAAATTTTGGAAATAAATCGTGTAGGTATGTAATGTATTGAAGTTTCTAACAACCTCTGTAGGTTTTGAGCTTCTGTATTTTTGTTGTATCAAAGTATTTAACATAATTTTTGTTGCATTACTATGCGTATTAATGATAGAAGGAAGAAAGTGCAAAAAGTTATCTCTTTTTTTTAATTTACAATCAGTTAGTACTAGGTAGTACACTCCTAAGAAAACACTAAAATTTAAATATCTCCAAAACTATCAACTTTTGGATAATGCATATTATGGTTCATTTGACTGCAAATTGTCTGTATAAATGTAGGTGACACCAAAAAATAACTAAATATAACTTATCCATTAAAGGTTGGAAAACCATCTACAGACCAGGGTCCCACTTATCTCTTTAAGTCACATATTTTTCTATTCAATACTTTTACCTGAATTTTTGTTCCCGTGGATTTTTGGCGCCGCTGATTACGAATCTGAGCTCTGAATCCGAAAATTCCTGAATAAAAGATGGCGGGTCCAATGCAAAATTGGAAAAGCATTGAAAATTTGAAGATTATGGCTGAAACTTGTTACTCGGTACACATATCACGCATAACAACCTGAATATTAGCACGGGCTGTGAGAGCCTTAAAACCACTATATATTATTGCTGAATTGATTTAGTTAGTTGTTGTAATTTCTGAGTGCATCTAGAACTGTTGCAAAATAAATATAAAAAATTAAAAGTTTGTTGTATCATATCTACTACTAGTAGTGAAAAAAATATTGTAGGCTACATGACAAAAAAATTGTATTTTCCAGGTGTATCCAAGCTTCCATGAAATCTACTCGAACTATAAAATATTATTTTCCACTCTTGTAACATAAATTACTAAAATTATCTTGCTTATGCAATCCAACACACTCGCTGTTAACGAATTATATGTATCAATATTGTTTTTTATTTAAGTTAGAGAATAGTAACTGTGCGTCAAAAAAATATGTCAATTTGTTGTGTACAGCTTACAAGTTTTTGAGTAAAAATTAATTTTCTTCAGAATCAGCCTTTATCGTAAATTTAAAATACAGTCCATTCAATCGACAGTATCTACTCGCTACGTATTGCGCATGGAAACACATCATACGCTCTATCTTTTTCACGAACAAAGCAATACCAACTTTTTTTTAGGCTGCTGGTTTTTATTTTGTTGGAAATCCTCTTGTTTTGATATACCTTTATTTACATCCCTAAATAAGCATAAATAATTTTTGCCCATAAAATCAGAAGGACAAAATAATATAAATATACAGGGTGTCCCGGTACTTGATACAAAACAGTCGAGTACAAATAGATGAGATAAAAATAATATCAGTTCTTGATATACATTTTTTTCATACGGGCCTTCGTTAACAAGTTACGGGCCTTCAAAGTTGAAAATTAAAAAGTTATTTTTATTTGCAACCTCTAAACTAATCAGGTCAGCATGATGCAAATTTGGTGATAACACATGCGTTCAGCTTGTTTTTGATATCGTAAGTGAAAATTCATTATGCCCTGCACGCCAGGGACGGACTATGCCCAATGGTTAACATCCTAGATTTTTTGCATAGATGACGATCGCAATCTGCCTGCATCAAAAATAAGTTCCCTGAAGAATTTGCCAACGATAATGCCCTCTTGGTTCAACTCGGTAAAATTAACAGTTTAAGAAATATTTGTGATTTTATGTCACAGTGCACATCGAGCGGGGCATCCACCATTTTAATTTTTAATTGGACAAAATTACTATCTTCTTCTTCTGCTTCTTTTTCTTCTTCTTCTTCTAGTGGTTGGCCCTAATAAGTCCCATAGCACTGCGGCCTGATTAAACCTATTGTTCGTCCCACTACTAGTCCTATTCAGCAAGTAGATTTGTCCTTTTTACAAAGTCCAAAAGCTTCCTTGCTGACACTTCTCTCAGTACGTTCCTTGGGTTCCAAATAGGGTCACCCAAGGAGCGCCATTCTGCTACGTGCAAATCCCTGGCACTCGCCCAGGATATGCAGAGAAGTTTCATCCGCCGATTCACATCCTCGGCAGACCGGATTGTCTACAAGCTTTAGCTTATGTAGATGTTTCCTAAAGTGACAGTGTCCCGTTATGAGTCCTATGACTCTCCTGAACCGGATTCTGTTCAAGCTCAGTAAATCATTCGCTCTTTCCTTCGAAGGATACTCCATGAGCTCCTTAGAATGGCTATGTCCTGGCCTTGAAGTCCAGTATTTCCTATGTTCTGTCTCAGTACATTTGCCCAGAGCCCGCCTGACCACACTGGGAGATGTGCCACAGAAGGGCTCCGGACCAATGAACTCTGTTTCGGATCCCTTCCTAGCAAGTTCATCCGCTTTCTCATTTCCACAAATGCCTTTATGCCCTGGCACCCAACACAGTCTGACTGTATTGTTGGTGGCCAGTTCAGTCAGCATTTGTAAACAATACCACACCAGTTTTAAACTTATCTTGTGTGCGCCCAAAGCTTTAATTGCAGCTTGACTATCAGATAATATATATATGAGTTTACGTTTATAACCTCTATGTACATTCTCTGCCAGACACGCCATTATCGCGAAAATTTCTGCTTGGAATACGGAATACGGTAGGGAACTCCCCCAGACTGTAGCTTGCACTTCATCTGAGTCCATATATTTCCTGCACCTGTCCCACTGGTCATTTTGGAGCCATCTCTAAACCGTACTAGGCTCCACCTTTCCAGGGTATTAAACCTTTCCTCCCATTTGCTTTGATCCTCTATTCGAGTCTCAAATGGCTTGTGGAAGTGAAACCTTGGAACCATCTTGTCAGATACTATCCCAAAAGTTGGTTCCGACATAGATGTGTCTATGATCCTGGAATAGGAACTACCCCTCCAGTCGTTGTTATTCCTGAGTCGATATGCTGCTAGCCACGCTTCTCTTTCCACCACTATATGCAGCGGTGGTAGATTTAGCATGACTTCTAGTGCAGCTGTCGGGGTCGATGCCATCGCCCCTGTAATACCTAAACAGGCCAATCTCTGAATTCTATTCAGTTTTTCCCTCGCTTTGGTCTGCTGTGTTTTTTGCCACCATACCACAGCGCCGTAGAGAATCCTAGGTCTTACTATCGACGTATACAACCAGTATGACATCTTTGGTTTCAGTCCCCAGGTGCTCCCAATAAGGCGACGGCATACACATAATGTCTGCTTCGCCTTACTCACCACTTTTTCCAAGTGAGCATTCCAGGTAAGCTTATTATCCAGTACCACTCTTAGATATTTTACTTTCCTGGAAAGCCTAATGCTGCTCATGAGTTTTCATAACGTCATAATGTCATAATGCTGCTCATGAGTTTTGAAACTATAATATTATGTTTCCCGACTATGAGAACGACTAAGTCGTCCGCATAGCCTTGTGTATAAAATCCCTTTCTATTAAGGCCCTCCAGTGCAAATTACTATGTTAGAATCGTATATATTTTTAAAATAAGTGCCTATAAAATCTTACTGTCTGCTATAATATAATTTTCACTAACAAAATTTAACAAACACACTTTACACATAAAACAAAATAAAAAAAACAAGAATAAGTTAAAGTAAGTATTCAACTACAAATACCGATGTCCATTCAAACGTTTTCAAAAACGTATAGACCTATTAAATTATTACTCACTATTAATGTATAGGCAGAAATAGTAGGTAATAATTTAATAGGTCCACACGTTTTTGAGGAACGTCTGAATGGACATCGATATTTGTAGTTTTTGCAAAATAATTTACAGTCACTATTAGACGATGTTCCATTAGACACCCGAAGAAACGGTTGGTTCATGCACGGTGGGGCTCCTTCCCATGCATTTCAGTATAGATGTACGAAATTATTTATCCATTGTGTTTAATAATAAATAGATTGGGAGAGGGGGCCCAATTTCATGGCCACCACGTTCTCTAGACTTTAACCCGATAGACTTTTTCCTGTGGGGATACTTGAAAAGTTTATTGTACTTAACACCAGTATAGACAAGGGATGAGTTGTTACAAATAATTAATTTCCATTGTGATAATATTAGACATACCCCAGAAATGTTTTTCGTGTATAAACAAATAACATTCGTAAACATAAGAAGTATGGAGGTGGAAGGTGTCCATATTGAAAATGTATTTTGATAGTTTTCTTTCTTTTAAATAATTTTTTTAACTTACTTTAACTTATTCCTGTTTTTTTCTTCTATTTTTTGTTATCTGTAAGGTGTGTTTGTCAAATTTTGTTAGTGAAAATTGCATTAGCAGACAGTAAGATTTTCTAGGTTCTTATTTCAAAAATATGTAAGTAATAAGTAATAGTGTAGTAATTATGTCTAATTAAAAATTAAAAACAAAAAATGGTGGAGGTGCCGCTCGATGTGCATTGTGACATAAAATCGCAAATATTTCCTAATCTGTTAATTTTACCGAGTTGAACCAAGAGGGTATTATCGTTGGCAAATTCTTTAGGGAATTTATTTTTGATGCAGGCAGATTACGATCGTCAGCTATGCAGAAATGTTAACCATTGGGCATAGTCCGTCCGTGGCGTTCAGGGCATAATGAAGTTTCACTTACAACATCAAAAACAAGCTGTCCGCATGTGTTATCGGAGCACCAAATTTGCATCATGCTGACGTTAATAGTTTAGAGGCTGCAAATAAAAATAATTTTTTAATTTCCACCTTTGAGGGCCCGTAACTAGTTAACGAAGGCCCGTATGAAAAAAAATTGTATGAAAAACTGATATTATTTTGACCTCATTTTTTGTACTCGACTTTTTTGTATCAAGTACGGGGACATCCTGTAGATATAAGAGTTGTTAATGAAAAGTCGTTAAGTAAAAATTTTACAAAAAAATGGCTTCTTCAACCCATCTTATTATTCATTAAACTTTTGTAGTAATCTCTCTCTTCTTTGAGATCTGGTAGTATTCTATTTCTGTTAGTCGAAGCATCGTTTCAAAACGTTTAGGATGTAATCTTACTTGCCACATATACTTTAGACAAATTCTTTAATAATTATAAAAAGCAGATTGATGACGAGCTCCAATAAAGAGTTAATATGCTGCGGTCTTAGTTTTAAGCATTCATTTGTAATGTTACTATACCGGGTGTTCTACAAGCTCTGTGACAAACTTTGACAGATGGTAGCTGGGTTAATTTAAAAATTTTTTTCGTATATGAACATAGACTTCGTCTTTGTTTAAAAGTTACATTTAAAAAATATATTCATGGAAAACAATATTTTTGATTTTATTGATAATAATATCTCTACTCCTCATTCTAATTACGAAAATTAGCCCATAAGTCAGAGACTTGTGCGGGAGAGGAGGCGGCATATTATTATTAGGCAGGCCGCATTTGCGCCCAGGAACGACTTATGTTGGTAGGCCCTAACCACCATTCAGTGCATGAATGAGGGAAACTTGGAAAACCTCATTAATTAGGGGGGGTGGTCAAATGCCAACCGGTGTCAATCTCTCACATTGATACAAGCCATCATTCTTCCACCCTACCGTACCTGCACAGAGGGTGCCAATCCTCCGTACAAGCATAGCTAATCTACCGGCCGCGGGAATCGAACCCGGACAGAAATTTGCACACGATTAAAGGACTGACGCCTTTAACCGTGCGGCTTCGACTGATTTGATGACGTAGGGTTTAATATTGTCAAAATATGTGGTATCAGCAAGATGGTGCACCAACAGATTGTGGGAGAGAACTATAGTAGGTTCGTATTCGATGCAAAGTGGAGTAAAAAATTGTCGGCCTTTAATCAAAGGAAAATCGTGTCATCGTTTTTAGGAGGCGTAAGATGAACCATTTCAAATTTAAAATGAAATTGAATGTAAAATCTGAAATACCGCTGCATACGCACTGTGTTCTGGTACTAGCTGTAGTCGGCCAGGTGCATCGAGTGTACGAAGTGGTCGGTTATACGTCAAATGCTAACCTGGCGATCTTGATCGTAAAGCAGGGAACAATAAATAGTGGCGCGTACAGAGGTGAACATATGTGGAATTTAAATAACGAATCGGATTTATAATAAATTACATTTAAAACAAATATTTTATGAGAATAAAGGGATTTTTGTAGGAACAGGGTTCCAGACGTGAACTGATCCCTTCATCGCACCCCATTACAATTCTTTTTTTTATAAGGAGAACGAAGTTTCAAAGCAAAAACCTTGTATAACAGATATACTATAAATATTTACAGAATGAAAACAAAATATAAATCCTATGATATGATTCTATCAAATGAAAACACTAACAACAATTCTCTATCAATCTCAACAAAATAAGTTATTTTTCTATCAAACAAGAAATATGAACAAATTATAAACAAAATATAAATTCTATGATTTATACACTGTACGCCGAACTGCATTTTTCTCATCTTCATTTAATATTAATTTCTTCTTTCCACCCCCTTATAGGTTTCTTAACGTCTCCTTCATTTTTCTTCTCTCTTAAAATTTTGAAAACAGATGATTCGCTTACTCCAGTATGTCTAGAACACATTTCCACCAAACCAGTCTTCAGTTTCATGGGATGATCCTTTTCTAAAGCGTTATAGGTAGACAATTAATATTATCGTTTTTTCTCTGAAACTTAATACATATTTTTTAGTACCCACAGCAGTACATCCGGCTTGCGAACATCCAGGCACCGCCTCCATTTCTCCATATAACGACAACAGAGCAATAATAATACAAAGAACTTCACTTCACTAGCACAGAAAATATAATAGCATTCACGATTCACAAACAACAGCCCGAAATACACACACAACACACAAATAAAACACTAAAAATACTTTTGTTACGGAGCACAAGAAATAAGATTTCACTCACAAATTCTCAAATAATAGCGCGAAACACACATACAGCCCGAACGAAATATAATTGCACTTATAACAGTTATAACCTCACAAATATCGCGAGCGAGAAACACGCAACACCAATACAACCGAAACGAAACTCACGGGGCGGCACGCGCGCCGCCGCATCAAACACAAGACACAAGTCATATGAGGGAGGATGAAGGGAGTAATAAATGTATTGTTGCCCTGCCGCCCAATGTGCGAAGGAGATGCTTTTGTTTTTCATTTTGTCCTTCATAAATATATAACTATTAATCCATAATGCATAAAGAAATTATTCAATTTCCAAAACCCCCTAAAACATGTTGCACTGATTCCCTTGACAGGCAATGATTTATTACTTTGCATCGAATATGATCCTACTATAACTACTTGGTTAAATGATCATTTCCCAAATAAATAGATAAGTCAACAAGGTCCTGTAGCATGGTCACCGCGTTCCCCAGATCTAAATCCTTTGGACTTTTATTTATGGGAATATATCAAGCAGCTTGTCTACCATGTTGAAATGACTATCTGTCAGCGGTTACTTGAAAGATAAGAAATGATTCAAATATCATTCGTCGAGTGACGGAATGGGGCTGAGAGTGGACATTTGAACAATTTTTATAGCCTTATGATTCGTTAATTTGGTTTACTTTGAAATATATTATTATATATTTTTGAAATGCTTATATGTAACTTCTAAACAAAAACGAATCATACATATGTCCATATAAGAAAAAATGTTTGAAATTAACTAAGCTACCATGTGTCAAAGTTTATCATTAGTCCAATCATTCTGTACATTTGGAAAAGAAAGTGAACCGGGAAAGCCAAAATTTTTATATGTTGCGGGGGGTGCTTAGAAAAGCTTAACTTGAGATTTGAGACCAAGATTTCCTATGTGCATTTTCCGCTATCTTGGAAAAAGGGGTGAATTTTTGTTTTTGCTATAACTCGGTTCTCCGTCAAGTACAGAATTGTTGTTTTGTTGTTTTTTGTTCCTCTTTCGACGATCTACAATTTAGGTTCTATACACTTTTCACCTATTATTGTTAGTTGTTGAGATATCGAAAAAATTCGGAACTGCTTGTGGGTACAGAAGAGTTGGCATTGCATGTTCAATCATTTGTCTGAACTGCAGTGGACAAACATGCAAAAACGATGCAAAAGTCGATGTCCTGATCTGTGACAACGAATTAGATTCCGAAGATGATTCAACAGTCGGAGAAAATATGGTCGAAGAATCTCCACGTATCGAAAAGTCAACAGAGGGACTGTGAAACAGGGCCGTCGAAGCTAAGGAAGACGTAGATACTTCTTCAATACGAAAAAATTTTTATATAATAAATTTCATACGTGTGAAACATAATCTCACTGTGTTAGTTCTTTATTTCGAATCTATTACAACGTACCTATAAAACTGCGCGAGCTATAAAATAAAAACTTCGCACGGACTTGTCGACTTCGCGACACGATAGAAACCGCAATTATTACCCTAGACTCTAGACAAAGGACAAAAGTATTAAATTGTTCGTACAAATATCTTCTACAAGTTTGATAATATATATTTTTTCGATAAGTATTAAGGACAAAGAGAAAACCCCGAAAAAACAGATCGAATCTTTGAATTTTTATCTATTTTGTTATATATCTCAACAAGTAATAATGATAGGTGAAAAGTTTATAGGACTTAAATTGTAGATCGTCCGAAGAGAAACAAAAAATAACAAAATAACAAATCTCTATCTCGACGGAGAACCCAGTTGTCGCGAAAACCATAATTTACCGCTTTCTTCAAGTTGGCGGCGCGTGGACGGAAAAATCGAAACTTCGAAAAAAAAACAAAGACACCAAATTGTTCGTACAAACACCCCCTACAAGTTTTCTAATAGACATGTTTTCGATAAGTATTAAGGAAAAAGAGAAAAATCCGAAAAACCAGATCGAATCTTTGAATTTTTATCAATTTTATTCGATATTTCAACAACTAACAATAATAGGTGAAAAGTTTATAGGACCTAAATTGTAGGTCGTCGAAAGAGGAACAAAAAACAATAAAACTACAATTCTGTATCTCGACGGGGAACCGAGTTATAGTAAAAACAAATATTCACCACTTTTTCCAAGATGGCGGAAAATGCACATAGGAAATCTTGGTCTCAAATCTCAAGTTAAGCTTTTTTAAGCACCCCCCACAATATATAAAAAAATTGGCTTTACCGGTTCACTTTCTTTTCTTCACTTTATTTTTGGACAGAATGACTGGAGTACATAAAACTTGTAGAACATCTTGTACAGTGGAGGCTAGGTGCATTAAAATTCGAATATATTTTAGGTACAGAAAAATGAAGAACCCCCAAAGAAACCCAGTAGACGATAGATCAGGAAGTTACGAGGTCATAGGCAGATTAAAATTTAAGACCTGTCACCCTGAAACTACACTCCACCGAGATTTCAATAAAAGCAACAACACCTTGCACAGTGCCAAAGTAGCCACGATTTATTCTCTTTTCAGTATTCCATACAAGCTCAACAGTAAGAAGCTTTGTTTGAGCACAAGCGACAGCAAAAGACAGTTACAGAAATATCTGCAACGTAAGAAAATTTTGGAGGACCTTACCAAGAGCTCCAAATTGTTTTCCAAGCATTCGAAGAGGTGTCTGGAGGAAAGACGAAAAGTCATCAAGTTCGAAGAAGACACAAATGAGGTCAGTAATGTACGCAGCAGGAACGTAACATCTTGCGAAGTGGAAGTGTTGTATTTTTATGACGAAGATAAATGTAACAAGTCCGTTCAGTTATCTAGGACGTCTAACAGCAAATTCAAGTTTAAGAAATGGTTTTATTACATTTTCCCTTGCGTGTCAGTGGAAGAATCGCAAACGCTTCTGCTGACTGATGCTAACAGAAGCTCAGGTTGACAGAATAGCATATTATTTGATCTTTTACATAAAAAATAATATCCCCTAGAAAGAATCAATTATGTGTAATGCTTTACAAGATATGCTTATTTAAAAATTCTGATTCTGAACCACACCGACATTATATTTGTTTAAGCTGACACTAAAATAAAAAAAGGAAAGCTCTATTCATTTAATGTATTTTTTTTATTTATAAACGGCCTTAGTTCTGGGTTACAAGGGGTTAAATTTTAGAAAAAAATCATTTTGCTTATGTAATAGTATCTACCCTAAGGAGATAACCTATTGTAACCTGGTAAACTATAATAGTTTCTAGAAAGTTTTTTTGCTCACACACACAAAATTTTTTATATCTTCATGGACTTTGGTAGGGGTGCACTTACTGAATAATTCAAGTTTTGAAGGCAAATCCTCCAAGATTAATTTAAAAAACAAGAATTTTAACTCCTTTAAAATTGTATTATGGACAGTCATTTTCGTACAAGAGTTATTTCACGTCAAGTGGCATTGTTTAGAATTTCGTCCTTACTCGACCATCCCGAATTTTGCTGAAAGTTGGTGTAGATGTGTATACACATTTGGAGGGAAGTTCTGTAAAGTTTTAGCTCCAGATATTTAATATTTGGGGCAGGCATGTCCTTTTAACTGGAGGTCTTACTGATTGCGCCGCATCACTAGACTATTCTGGAAAATTCCAAACGCTCTCATAGCTCATGAGTATGGTGGGTAGCATTTTGCTGAAATCCGACATACTAGAACAACTGTTTCAGGTAAGCAGGAAAAAATTAGTGTGTGTTCAAAAAATAATACTTGATTCACAATTTAATCTCAAAGTGGTCCAAAAATCACGTTGGACTATGTTTGTGCCATATTTTGACAACACATAACTATAGAACAAAATGCATTAGTAACAATCTAATTCACTGGTAGACTAACCAGTTCCGTGAGACTGCAGTAATATGACAGTAATGGCTAAAATATTTGAGAAACTATTTGACGACAAACTTGTAAAATATCAAAAAGCCAAATATGACCCATTTTTGAAATCAAACATCTCGAAAGGGTATTGTATAATTCTGTTCACTTTTAGAAAGAGCAGATTTTTCTTCACTAGAATCATCTTGTTTTAACATTGTTTGACCTCATTTCCTAAGAATTTTTAGAAAAAAAAAATTATTTGAATTAGCTTAATATCTCTATAATAAAGTTAGAATAGATGACTAGAAATGTATAATTTATTTCATATTCAACTCAAAAAGTTACTACGTAAGTTTTACAATATTTTTTAGTAAATATTGGTGATAAGTGATATACGTTTTTTCCAGACTTCGATTTTAAAAATCATGTAGATGGTAATCTAATCAATAGTTAGCAATCATTTATAAGAATTAACGAGAAGAATAATATATAAAAATATGATAAACGTTGTGGGTATAATTATTATTTTAACTTAGATCTGATGAAAACGATAAAAGTTCATCAAAACATACCTTAGCAATACCGAACAATTAAATGTGGCGAAATAGGAAACTAATAGTGATTATAAGATGGTAAATGATGGAGGGATATTTCATCATTATGAGTAAATCGAAATAAAATTTGATGAAAAAATACAGAGTCTGTAAATTCTTTGACGTTAAGGTAAAATATATTCAAAAAGTATTTTACTTAAAAACACTTTCTTCGTAACCAGTTTAAAAATACAAGATAAGACATAAGACATGTACCACTACAGAAATAATTTTATCTGATTTTTGTTACACGTATCGATAAATATTATCTTATAAGGAAAACAGTGAATTTTGCCGTGGTACAAGAGATATATAAAAAAAATGCATGCCGCTATGTCGGAACACGAACTTGTAATATCAATCTAAATAACTCTGTACTCTCTAATCTTACACTGATCAGTAATTAAAAAAATTAATAGCACTACAGGATGATATATGCCAACCCTTTAATCTTGACAATATTCTCTTTTTGCTTGTAAAAATATTAACTTTTTTATCATTTAATGCATTTTCAATGTACCAATTCGATTTTACTTCTTAAAATGTTAATCTGTACTTTCTATCGAAAAATATTTAATTTCTTTTTCAGTAGCTGTGAAAATATCGAACAAAGACTACGGATCTTTGAGTGCTAAATTTTTCAAAATTTCAAAATTTTTTTACACAAAAACGTGATTTGACACAAAATTCTTCTGAATTTGTAACGATGTTAGTGTATGGTGGTGTTTGGATATTCTTTCCAGAAAAGCGTAAATAATATACCTACCTTATATTCTTTAATAGAAGAATTATTCACTCATCTAGCAAATAGTAATAATTTGGTTTTAGTAAGTATGTAGTACTAATTCTATTTCCATTATTCTTATTCCTTTAAAAAAATCTCTCATAAATAAATTAAGTTGTTGTATTAAAATCGGGTAAAAATAAGTTGTTTAAGAACACTATACACGGTGATTCAGAACTTATCAAAAAAAAAAATTCTGGATGTATAGGGGACTCTTACAAATACAATTTTGTAAAGAAAAAAAAATCAAAGAGGGCAGTTCGAAAATGATTTAAAGATACACCTCTGCACGGCACTGGAAACTGGTCCACTGTAAAACCTGACCTCGCACAATGCGACTGGCATGGCGATGTGATAAAAACGGACAAAAAACTTTAGCAAGGAAATAAATAAATAGAATTTTATAGCATCTATTTTATATCGGCAAATTCAACTGCTTTTGCCTTTATTATTATTATTATTAATTAATAAAATTAATTTGTGTTTTTAAATAATAAAATCATTTGACATACCCGATGTTACAACAACAATTGTTCAAAATTTTATCCACCAACGTGTAAACACTTTTGGGGCCGTATTACTCAGTTTCCACGAACTAACACAAACGCTGTCTTGTTTCACCATAACACAAATGCTTCACCATAATACAAATGTTGTCTTGCTTCACCATAAAATAAAACGATATCCATCAACTCCGAGTTATATACACGAAAACCATTTTTGACACTAACTACTAAAAAACTATTCTAAACACCACAGATAACAGGTAAACACTATCGCAACGACGATTGCAAAATCGGATTTCAGTATTCGGAGTCGCTGAGGCCACGTGGCTCTCCACGCGTATTGTGAATGACGCTAGAGACTACAGTTGTCCAGCTATGTAGTGGTTGAATGTACTATAACTTCAATAATTTTTTTCTCGGAAACTATAAGGATTTTACACAATTTTTTTCTACGATATTGACTCCATTTCTCATGCCGCATCTATTCCCAAATTTTTTTGGATAAGTTGTGAATCACCCTGTATATTAATTGAATGCCCTTAGAGAAGTCAATCGAATATGATACTTAGGATATTATTTTTAAATGATTTAAAAATAAATCGTTGAAAAACATAAAAAAGCAATACACAGAATGATTCACAAATGGCGACCAAATATGAAACCTCGTATTCTTTGGAGAATTTTAATGGGAATCTTTTCTATAAAGTTTTTATCTAGGATGCTTCGTTAAAAAGATACAGGATTTTAAACTTCAAAAAATATTTTTAATTTTTTTTAGATAATTTAAAAACTAGTGCGTGCAATAATTTGAAATTGGGTACATGTATTTATGTAAACATTGTCCAAAATCTGAGGGCTTTTCCTAAAATTTACATGCTCCAGTGGCGGAGATAGAGGGTATCGGTGGTATATTTTTCTAAATAAAATAGTACGCCACTGCTTTACGGTAACAACCATGATATTTTCGGATTCGTCTTTCAATTTTCTACAAATTACTATTCTCTTATGTTTTTCGAAAAAAGCTTGATTTTCGAGTAAAACTTAATACCCTCTATCTTTTTAACAAAGCTTTTTAGAGAAAAACTTTTATTTTTGGTCACCATTTGTGTCACCCAGTATGTAATAGTACAGGAAAGAATTACGTGTACCTTCTGAAGGAAACATATGTCTTTTTTCAAAATTATTTCAGAAATTATCAACAATCATCATCATCATCATAGCTAGTGTAAGGACTAGTATCACTACTAGTCGATTATTGTAAATTATATGGTTCATGTCAACTTTTCAAGAAATTAATCCGTCAGATGTTACATACCCACACTACTTCTAGATATTTTTTTTTAGGGAAAAAGGAAATAAGCTTAAGTGAAACAGTTGTATATACAGTCTCTAATGGTAACTTGAAAAACAGAATAAAGTAAAAGGCACTGCATAAGCATTGGCGTAATCCCGGTATTGATGGTTATCGAATCTATCGTAGTATTTTGACGTTCATATTATCAGCTCCTTGAAAAAGAACTAAGTTTTCGATGTCACCCTTTGGATATTATTGTATCTTCTATCAGTAAACATTAATTGCTGCGTAAATTATTCTTACGTCGAATTCCAGGAATTTTTTGATAGACTTAGGTATAGAAAAAGTATAAAGTATTAAGGGATATGTAAAATGTCTAAATATCTTTATCATTATTTTATATCACAAATTTTTTAAGAGCACTTTATTTGTTGCAGGTCTCTTTTCCAGTCATTGACGACATATCTTTCGTTACTTTCTTTCCCAGGATAAGACATTTAGTATGAAATATAGCTACAATTGTTTTTTTTTTAATTTTCAGCTTCAATGTGCCAACATTTCCACTGTGAAGGATAGTAAATGTAAGTCTATTTCGTTCTACAATGTGCTGCCGTGTTACAGTAAGTTTTTAAATATCAGGACATACCGAATTTTCCTTAAAAAGCTTGAAGAGTGCTAAACTTTAAAGTTGATTAATACTCTTGCTGTAGAACTAATGTTTTTGATTTGACATGACAACACCATAAACACATATTTTCATATTTTTTAATTGACTTAATGGTTGTTATATTAGATGACATTTTCGAAACTCTTTGTTGACTTGTATCTGCAAAATATAAAAAAAAAACATACAGGGGGTTACAGATGAAAAAAATAGTTTTTTCTCAATATTTTTTAATACATAGTAGATTTGGAACAAATTCGGTCTACGGGAATTTATCATAATGAGAAATTGAAATTTGGTATGAAACCTTATTTTTGGGCCTCATGTGATATCTATTATTAAAATTGGCCCTTCTTAGTCTTCTACGAATAAAATACGAGCATACATTTTCGAGAAAAAAGGGATTAACTTTGTATTAGCATTACAAGTAACCATAAAAAATTGTCTACCTTAGGTCTCCTAGAGACGAATTTTATAGTTAATAATTTGATATGCTTGTTCCAAATTTTTAGCTTTTTTTGATTTTTTTTTAATAATAATTCTAAAGTAAATAAAGCACATTTAACAAAAATGCTTCATAAAAATTTGTATAAGAGTATACAGAGATTATTTTGGTTTAATCTCAACAAAATTTTAACGAACGAGGTACAGTTCTTGTAATCGAAATTATCGACTAGCAGTTAGACAAGAAGAAGAAATAGATATAGTTAATTGGAGAAAACCCAAATATCAGTATCTATCCGCCAAATAGTACGAAATGTTCTTACACTATGTTTTACATCAACGTCAGTTTTATTTGTGTCACTATAACCTAGTTATACGACATGTGGTGTTTATCTTATTTATTTCTTTGTATTTCGTCGCATTTTTATTCTTATGGAAGTTTGGAATTTTCTGAATACTGTTTTAACCAACTGATAGTGTGGACGAGGCAGTGACAATCCATGGCCACCTCGTAAACCGGATTTAACCGGGACACAATTAATATGTTAGGACAAAATTTTTAAAACTATGGGGAAAATGCATTGAAGTAAATGATGATTACTTTGAACATTTACTCAAACATGAACATAAATGGTCGTACTAGCAAATACTATGCATCACCATATAATAATATTTTCTTACCCTTTTTATGGTTAGTTTGATTTATATTTAATCGTTGTTTTGTAAATTCTGATTTGTTAGTATTTAATTTTTTAAAGTAGGTAGTTTTTTTATTATTTTAATTTTCTTAATTGTTTCAGTTGCGAAACTTTCTTACCATTTTTTTTTCGGTATCGAACCTCCTTAAGACCAATGTTTGATGTACTGCTCAAAATTTTATGAACAGCAGTGTCGTAGAGACGGGGTCAACGTGACCCTTTTTTAAAAATATTTTCTACGCCACTGCTAATTTTGTCAAACGGGCACTATTTTCGTGTAAAGTGTTCAATTGTCTATCGAATTGGTCACTTGCAAAATTTTGATTAAAGCAACCATTTTTAAGAAAAACACGTTTGTAGAAAATTTGTGAACCCAATTTTATTTTCATTCATTTTAGTTTCGCATAGTAGGCTTGTGGTATTCAAAATAAAATTAAACATCGGCTGTCACTAATGTCAATAATAATAAGTGTACAAGTGAGTTAAGTAAACCAGCTTATAAGCTTCTTTTTGTCATTTTTACAGTTATTTAAATTACTTCAGCTACTTCACTATTTTCAATAACAGTATGAATTACGAATATTCATTTGAAGAGATGACAGATATGCATCTATATTATGGGCTAGCGAATTTTGTTTCCCGTGATGCAGTTAGGCCGTACAGAGAAATGTTTCCTGCACCATGAACACCAAATCGGCAAATGTTTGATAATATCGATAGAAGATTAAGAGAAACGGGTAAAATAAAAGCAATAAAAATTAATGCTGGACGACGGCGTTATGCTAGAACTCCGGAATCTGAGGAAATGGTCCTGACAGCAATAGAAAATAATAATTTTAAGTACCTGACAAATTTCTAGAAATTTAAACAAGCCATAGTCATCTGTTTGGAGAACACTTCGCGAACAACAATTACACCCTTATCACTTTCAACGTGTTCAACATTTACTACCTCAAGATTACCCACCAAGACTAGAGTGGTCACGATGACTGCTTGGAAGGCTTGCAGAGAATCCCAATTTTTCCGCGAATATCTTATTCACATCGTTTACGAGACGGGGAATAATTAACACAATAATCATTTANATTGCACCCTTATCACTTTCAGCGTGTTCAACATTTACTACCTCAAGATTACCCACCAAGACTAGAGTGGTCACGATGGCTGCTTGGAAGGCTTGCAGAGAATCCCAATTTTTCCGCGAATATCTTATTCACATCGTTTACGAGACGGGGAATAATTAACTTCCACAATAATCATTTATGGAGCGACGAAAATCCTCACGTCATTCGAATAACAAATTTTTAGCATGAGTTTTCCATTAACGTTCGTTGGCGTCACGCTCATTGGTTCTTTTAGGCTACCAAATAGGCTAGATGGCCAGTCTTACCTTAATTTTTTAATGAATAATTTGAACAGCTTGATCTAACAATCTAAGAAGTACCACTGGATGTGCGGAGCCTTTGGTTCTATCATGACGCCGCTCCGGCATATTTCGCTCGACACGTAAGAGATTATTTAAATATGACATACCCTACCCTAGACAGTGGATTGGACGTGGTGGTCCAATCCAGTGGCCCGTCCGTTCACCGGACTTAAATCCTTTGGATTTCCACACTTGGGGTCATGTTAAGGAGCTGATTTACGTAACTCCAGTAAATTCGATTGATGAATTATTGCAACGAATTCAACAAGCCTTTCAAACAATTCGTAATACGCCCGGGATATTTGAAAGAATAAGAAGATCCTTAGCTCGGAGGGTAGAAACGTGTGNATTTTCAACGTGTTCAACATTTACTACCTCAAGATTACCCACCAAGACTAGAGTGGTCACGATGACTGCTTGGAAGGCTTGCAGAGAATCCCAATTTTTCCGCGAATATCTTATTCACATCGTTTACGAGACGGGGAATAATTAACACAATAATCATTTATGGAGCGACGAAAATCCTCACGTCATTCGAATAACAAATTTTTAGTATGAGTTTTCCATTAACGTTCGTTGGCGACACGCTCATTGGTCCTTTTAGGCTACCAAATAGGCTAGATGGCCAGTCTTACCTTAATTTTTTAATGAATAATTTGAACAGCTTGTTAGATGAAGTACCACTGGATGTGCGGAGGGTTCTGTCAAGACGGCGCTCCGGCATATTTCGCTCGACACGTAAGATATTATTTAAATATGACATACCCTACCCTAGACGGTAGATTGGACGTGGTGGTCCAATCCAGTGGCTCGCCCGTTCACCGGACTTAAATCCTCTGGATTTCCACAGTTGGGGTCATATTAAGGAGCTGATTTATGTAACTCCAGTAAATTCGATTGATGAATTATGGCAACGAATTCAACAAGCCTTTCAAACAATTCGTAATACGCCCGAGATATTTGAAAGACTAAGAAGATCCTTAGCTCGGAGGGTAGAAACGTGTGTCGAATCGCGAGGTGGTCATTTCCAGCACCTACTCTGATATTTTACATTATTTCAAGTTATACAATTTTTATCATTACATTTTCACCCTTAACTTTGTTGTTTATTGTTTACGTTATTTCATTCTGACAGAATTAGTTGAAACCTAAATTACTCAAGAACTGTAGCTTTAAACAAAATTTTGCAAGAAACCAATTCGATGGACAATTGAACACTTTACACCATTTGACAAAATTAGCAGTGGCGTAGAAAATATTTTTAAAAAAGGGTCACGTTGACCCCGTCTCTACGACACTGCTGCTCATAAAATTTTGGACATTGGTCTTAAGGAGGTTCGATACCGAAAAAAATGGTAAAAAAGTTTTCAAAATCATTGAAACCTGTTAATAAACATGCCAACTGTCTCGTGTAAAAATATCAGATCGATTGCCAATATAGTTTTTTTTGAAAAATGATATTAAAAATTATGTTCTTATACACAGGCTCTTATGGGAGTTGGGGAAAGAACTTTAATCAAACGTGAATATTGCTCTTAAACATGGTTAGGATCGGGAAAATAAAATTGCAATTAAAGAATTAAATATTACTAAACATTTTAAAACAATAAAAATATGCACTTACAATGTAATTATTGAGATAATGGAATGAATATACAACGTTTTGACAAATTTGAACAAACATCTGATCCAATGAAAGGAAATATGGCAACACTGTACTCTGTATTTAACGCTTCGGCTGACGCGCTGCATTTGAATAGCTCGATTATAAAAATTATTCGTCGAAAAAATAAATTTCAATTTGACGTCTCACTATCATACACTGAGCTTCTTGATACTTATCATATGGATTCTCGGTTTGCACATTTTACTGTTTTTTCATCAAACCACATTCTGTTTCATACGCATTTTATATTGCAAAGTTGGCCAACTTTTACCACCACGCCATGGCAATGGCAATGCTGGCAGATTTCACCCATAGTTTTACAAGCCCTTAATGAATAAATAGACACTCTTAAAATTAAAACAAAATAAGCATTACAACGCCTTCTCTGACATCTCTATAACATAAACTCTAACGATAACTTTACCAAAATACCCNAAATTAGAAACTTCAAGCTTCAAATTGCTTTTTTTTACTCCAATACGACCATTTTTATCAAAGATACAGGCATTTGAAAAATCTCCGAAAATTTAGATTTTTTTTTTGATCCCTTAATTTTTTCCACTAGTTTATTTCGCAGATTACATGCTATCAGTGCAACATTCTACAATTTTATTGGTTTTTCTCAACTACCCACGTAATAAAATGCAGCTATACACGTGTTGCATGGAAAATACCGCTCTAATAGACACACAATTTCAGTTCTCAGGGACTGGATATTAATTTTCCACCTTCGATCCGTAATAGTTGTCCTAAAAATACCAGAGTGGTGTCGAACAAATCCAAACAGCGCCAGTAACAATTTAAGCGATTTAAGCCAATAACGGAGAACCTTGAGATGGTTTATTTGATTATTTTGATTGAAAACGGCGGCTCGGCTTGTCACCTTCGCCATAAATCTCTCTATTACTGCTGAGAGTGCACCTACACGCTATGCGCGTGACATCATCGATGAAATTAGCCCGTGATATAGTTAATAATAGGTATAAATTCGAATCGCAGCGGAAAGATCAAAGGGCTTTGCTCGCGTTAATAAATAAACAAACAATAAATAATAATATGCAGGGTGTTTGCTAAGGCAAAAATTCAAGGGGTTATTCATTGGGTTATTTTTAGAATATTTTGTCCTTTGGTGATATTCGGAAAACGAAAATACAAGACGATACAAGTTTTTAGACATAAACGATAAGGATATTTTAAAAATTAATAATGTAGCCAAATAAAAATATTTTTCGAAAACTGTCACCTAAAGTCGACATTTTCGTTAAATTTTCAGTTGCCAAAGTAAGTCTCTTTTGTCACCCAGCTGCAAAATACTTTTATCGTTCTAGACCATAATACAAATGTCAAAATAATTTGTCATTTTTTCGAAACTTATTTATGATTTTATTAATTAAACATTATACATTTTAAGTAATATATTTCAAGAAAAAAAAAGTAACTATTATAAACAGGACGATTACAATTTACTTTGCACTACATATAAATTGAAACTGCCGATATTGCAGTGAGTTAAATTTATGCCAGATCCAGTGCTGTCAGTTATCGTAGCTTTTAGTTCTGGGTATTCAATGAGGCTACTGCTTTAGTTGTTTAAGTTTACTGCGCACGTTGTATTATTGGCAAGTTCCCATAGGCTTTGCTGAAGATGGTAACAATTTTTTTGCGATTGAAATTTTATTTTGTATAGAATCTTCTATATATGTCTCCGTTACCGTACTAAAACCCCCCCATGTCGATTAATGGTGGTAATATCGGCCCCTGCATCGGCTAACAGAGTGGTGAAGAACGTCTAAAGCAGTGCCTTGTGTAAGTTTCTGGATGAGGCAAGTTGAGTTAAGCTGCTATTTCTTTTGACACATTCCTTATTTTGTTGACGCCAACCACGTGGTTAACACATTTTTCCCTGACATACTTCACAAAAAATCTTCGACGTGTAGTAACTACCGGACAAAAGCACAGTGTTTGCGGTATATCTTCATCTGGTGTGGACTTAAAATCATAAAACATCTTCGAGTATGAGTTTTGGAATCGGAAATTCTTATAATAATAACTGAATCTGTGTCTTCTACACCGTGTCCACCATATACATACTATCTATATACTATGAGTTTTGTTTGGATCTTGACCGGAAGGAAAGCCACATCGCTCTGTCCTTGCCAAGTAAACAGGGAATGGTGCGCATGCGTTAGAAGCAGATGCCGATGCGAGAATGTGACAATTTCGCTAGATACAATAAGTAAAAATGTCACAATCTAAGCAGTGGACAATCCGTAGTAAGGACCACAGCCGTCTTGCTCTCTCCATCACAGATCAAGAAAAGAGATAGATACATAATTTATACCTATGTGGCTTGAAGCCAAAATAATTCATGGGAGAGGTGAGGAAGTTGTGTTTACATTCCCTCATAGGCAGTGGCGTATCATTTTATAGGGGCTGATTGCAACTAAAATAACATGTTTAATAATTATCATTGTAAATTTTATTTTCCGCAGATAAACTAGTAATACGGAAAAATATGGTGCCATTAATAGGTATGCTAAGAAAGCCTGTTTAATTTCTTAAGGTATCTATGAGATTATTTAACTTTTCTTCAACCTACTTTATTACTTATGAACTTCATAGTCCCCTACATTTACCTACTTCTTCCTGGAATACGGTGGAGATGATCTACTGACACAATTTTACTCTCATTTATATACAAAAGGAATGATATATTTCGTCAAACTCTTAAGCTATTAAATGAATATGATTTTCACGAGATTTTAACAAAACAAAGTAATTAAATTCCATTTGGGTAGGTATACCCTAGTTTTAATTTTAATCACACCATGTCATACAGCTGTATGACACGGTGTAAAATTTGGTATCAACACTTACATAGAATTTATAAAATTTGTATATATGAAACTAAAAGATTGACCATATTTTAAAATTAAAATTCATTTTATAGAGTCGGTCCATTAACCCTTCCTATCACAAACAATACAGGGTGTAACGTAAAGGTTGGGAATAAATTAAACGGTGGATTCTNATTATCTACCCTAGAAGTCTGTCAGCGGTTTATTAAATCACCCTGTATAGTGTCCTACTGTCCTGGCTGAGATCAGTCGCCGCCGGCTAAGGCCTGTTCTCCTGGCGATCACGCTTTTCTGGAGCATCTAACGGGCCTCTATCAACTGTGGTCGAGATTACAAAAGAAATATGTAAGTGGTGCCATCTTCACGGCGCCATTCAAATTACTCGAAAATAATGCCACATTTAAAAATGAGGACATTTACTATGATTTAGGTACAAATGCACCAAATACGAGTTTACGTGAAGAATTTATTTAAGGAGTATCTATATTTGAGTGGAAGTACTCAGTTTTAGTTTAAATATAATAATAAATAATAATGAGTAAAATGATCAAAATGCCTATATTGAAAATGTACTGAATAATTTCACTCAATGGATTTATTGGATTTTATTGCTTTCACTCACACCGATTTTATGGCACAATACTAATCAAATTTGAATTATCTGTTACCATAAACTTCAGTAAACCGAATTTATTCCAATTATCTACTGTGCTAAAAAATCACGAGGAAAAAGATTTTTTTTTTCATTTTTGACACCCTGCTTGTTTGTTACTATTAACTTTTACACTAAGGAAGTTGGATTAAATCGTCCAATTTTGACTCCAGAAATCTCCCATTACAGTATGGCCCATTCATTACAAAACACCTAATATATTTTTGGCAGCGATTTTGGCAGCAACTTTTGTTGAGGAATATTCAGAGACTGTATACAGTTTGCAATGTTTTTGTTCGAAAAAAATCAGATTTTATTTATTTAAAATGTGTTTATTCTATTTATAGTTTAATTCTTTTGCAATAAATGTCATAAGCTTTCCTGTGGTAGTCTTGGAGGTAACATTTCTGGGAAGAGATCTATACTCGAATGCGTGATTGCGGTTAATATATTTTATTTTTATTTATTTCTAAGGAAAATACGTTTGTGTTTATGAATATAGTGGGTATATATAATTAGTGGTGATGTAGTAGGTAAATAAGACCACAATACTGATAAATGTGGAGGTAAAAATAGAGTTTTGATAAGGAAAATTAAGTAGGTATATTGAAACGTAAGATATTATACTAATTAAATTAGTTTAAAACATGTATACAATTTAATTCCCTGTATCTAGTTCCAAAATACTTAATAAATGGAAATTTGAAATACTAGTAAACAATTAAGACATAGTATAAGGTTGTCCCAAAATTCATGCAAGAAGTAGTTTTAATAGAAAGCACAGGTTTTCAATTGAAAATTGTAAATTTTTTATTTATTCATTAAGTATAGGTATAGTATAGGGTTATGTATAGAATAGCATATCGGGCAAATAGCCTCTGCGACTGCTAGCACAAACGCTCTCTTTTGTCGAAATTTTCCATGACCGTTTTGCATAAATGCGGCTGAATTTCGTTGACACAACGCTCAATTTTCCGTTCAAGACGTGGGTGGTCGTGACTTGTTGTTAGTCCTCAAAAAAACCTAAAGAAAAAATCCAACAGCGTTAAATCGGATGATCTTGTCGGCCAATTCTTATCACCAAAACGGAAATTACACGATCAGGAAATGACTCATGCAGTAATTGAATTGTTTCTCGGGCTGTATGGTATGAGTCATCTATATTTTGTAATTTAGGCACAAAAAACTAGATTATTGCATGGCAATAGCGACATCACCAACTATTATTGCCTGATCAGCCGTATTTTCGAAGAAATGTGATCCGATGATGTCTCCAATCCAAAATCCGTATCAAACAGTGGCACGTTGTGGATACATTTGTTTCTCAACAATCACTCGTGGATTTTCTGAACTCCAAATGCGACAATTTTGTCCATTAACGAAGCCATTAAGATGAAAATGAGCTTCATAGCTGAAGATGATTTTGTCTAACAATACTCTCACGAACTTCTTCGATATTTTGTGTCGAAAGATTTATTTAAGGACGGTCAGAGTGTTTAAGATTACTAATAGACCCAGACTCTCTGAATTTTTCAATTAATCTCTTCTGAGTTGATGAAGTTAAATCACTATTCCGACCATATTTTGAACGAAAATTGCGAACTGTATCTGCCTAACCTTCATTATTTTTTAAATATTGCACAACAATGAAAACACTCTGTTCTTTCGTCCATTGTCCATTTTTAATAATCCTGAACTGTCACCTGTCACGCTGTTTTTTTTTCGTTGGCAACACTACCGCACAAATGGCGCAAAATTTAAATCTTGCGTGACATCTAAAATAATACATTTTAGAGATCTATAAAATCTACTTAATAAAATATGACGTGTTTCTATGAATATGTCCATAAAAATACAGTTTTAATGATTTTATAATAAGAATATTTGCAACAAAATTTATATAAGATTCATAATGGTAGTTCACAAGGTAAAGTTTTTATTATTCACACAATTTTTTTTTAAATAGTACCACCACTCTTTAATTTTGTTACATTATGCTAATACCTATATTTCAGCTTATGTATATAATATAATAAGAATTACATTTTAATTAGTTTCGTGTAAAATCTTGAGATTAATTTTCTTAAAATTGTACATTACTATTGTCAAATTATGCGGTACTTAATCCTAAAGATAATCTTGGGTAAATACCTACTTGTAGAGTCATTTGTTTTGCTATTTTTCTATATCAGTTTCTATATTAGCAAAGTATGTCGCTATCTGTCAAGTTTCTAAAACAATGTAGATATAATATTACACCACTTTTGTGGAAAAATCACTGAATTCATTAAATGAAAGAATTTGCGTAGGTATTCCACATCAAAAAACCTTCAATACAACAATCAAATTACGCTGTTATTACATTTGCGGTCTTTCGAGTATAAATTAATTCTTACGTCTTGAAATGAAAATATCTTAATGAAACAGAAAGCAATATATAATAAGTAAGATCTTAGGAGAACTTATATTCTGTATAAGATAAATAGACGTTTCCCTATAAGGAGATATACCATAATATCTAATGTTCATAAACTACATTTTTAATAATAATCATGTGTAGTTTCAACCATAAGGAATTCTTATTATTTTATTTAGCTGCATTTAATACCAAGGAAGGATTAATAAGCTCTAATTGCTAATTACTAGGAAGAGAATCTAAACGCTAATTGATATTAATCCTCATAATATTAATACAGTTGTAGATTGAAATAATCAAATTATCAAAATAATGAACAAATTTAATGTTGGAAACAGTCTTTTATTAGCGTTTAATTAGTATGTACTGTAGGCAAAATGTGAGAAGTATCTTTGTAATGAAATAAATATATTTTTAAAATAGTTGAAGGAGAAAATAGTTTATATAATTCTAAGCCGTATTCGAACACTGTCAGTTAGATTTATTCAGAAATATATGTTTATATTTATTTTCTGCAAAGGTGTTGTGACGAAATGAAATTTTTACGATATTTAAGATTTTTTTTAGGTTTTAATAAAAATATATAAAAATACTAATACTTAATAAATAGACATGATAGAAGTTAGTTTTTGCTATTTAGTTATTTTTCTAATATACACTATATATTAGAAAAATAATAAATGTTCACAAAAAAACATAAATTTTAGCAATGAAATAAAATATTTCTTATTTGGAAATTGGCAACAACAATAATATGTATCTAATAATTCTACAATATTTTTTGTATTATTATCTTGATTATTGCAGAATTCATCCCTACGCTCAGCGATCTAGTGAAAGCAGCTGCTCCGTGAGCGATTCCACAGAAGAAATAGAAACATTTAAAATTCCCTTGCCGGCAAAGATTCTTGCCCGCCGCGGTAGACAGTGTTTTGTATGCTGGAGTCTTAAGGCTTGACTACACAGAATGCGGTCTACTGCGCTCAACAATCTAGTGACATCAGACATGATGCACAGCTTTGCGAACAATCCAATAAAAGAGCCCTCAAATCAGCTACATAGTTTGTTTTTGTATTGAGCAAACTTGAATAAATTTCTATGAAAATCCATTCCAAAGGAGCTACACCAACATTATATTAATAGGTAGGAGTAGGATGGCACAGCTAGCAAGGGCTGTGAGTCCCAATACAGCATGTAGCCTTATTGCTCTGCTATCTGTACACAACAAATGAAAAGATTTATTGCCTTCACCCATAGTGTTTCATATTCGAGGATTACATTGGAGGCTGATCAATCCTCCTCATTACATAGTAAACCCTTTGTGTGTACATGTTTTCCCAGATTTGAATAATCAGTTAGCATTCTTGTAACATGCTTGATTTGAATTTTGCTTAGTTGTCATTGTAGTATGTCATTAGTCAGTTTTTTCAATGGTTACTGGGGTTCTAGTGTTGTAGTTGCACCCACTCAGTCCTGCTACGCAGGGTTTTTTGATGTTCAGTATTCCTTCATGCCCATCACCTCTAGTAGCCGACTTAAGAACTTAGAGGCAGCCCCAGATCAATTTTATCTTTATATACCCTTCTCATGTTCTCTGGCAGATATAACCTAATAGCATTTGCTTCAGCTTGGAATGTGCTACTCCAGCACTTTTGGATAGTATTAGTGTTTTAGCCTGACAGGTTATTTCTGCCTTACCATCCAAGTTTAACTGACCATTGTACGATTTTCCAAAGTTCCCCTTCGACAAATAATCACTGTTTATCTTGAGTTGAGGACTGCCTAATTTTTTGTTATACTGGAGTGTTATTGGACTATTGGTTCCACACATCAGTTGAAACTACTTACATTTCAGTCTGTATTTGCCTTCATTCTTGATTTCGCCATAATGAAGAGGTCTAAAGACGAAATATTCAAAATAGTTTCCACGGCTACTTCTCATAGCATTCGATATGCAAAGACAGGAATTCTAGAATTTGGATAGTTCCATTCTATGCTTTGTTTTTGATTCAATGAGATTTTTTATGGTGAAAGCAATTAAAAATGTACAGTATCTGAAAAGTTGAAACAGAAACAAGGAGTTAAGATAATACTTTTACCATCTAAATTGTGTTATTTTCTATTTAAATTAATTACAGGAACCTTAGTAAATGAAATCGTTTTTAATATGTTCCAAATTAAAGAAATGGTACATTTTTCAGAGACAAACATTACAAAATATTTTCTCAACTGGTGGCAGGTAAGGTTCAATAGGTGTACCTTTGTCCTTTGTAAACTTTTGGTATTTGAATAAACAAACATTTCTCAGTATTTTTGTAAATATACGTGTATTTGTAGTTGTTTCCGTCCATTTTAAAATTTTATAAGTAGTTATTTTAACCGTAAGTATCTATAACGGCTTCAAACTGACACTTTAATAATGAAACTCGAATGATAAACCCAGGTATAAAGGTTAACAGTAATTACTTGTTTAACTTTGGAATATCAAATATTGTATTTGTTATACGTATATAGAAAAGGCTGAAGTTGAGAAACACAAGAAAAAATAAATTAAATGTCTTTGGTGTTTGGCTTTGAGTACATCATTATCTGATGTTGATGATAAATACAACAAATAATTACATTTTCAAAAATTGGGATTTTTCTATATGTTTTACTTCTTGATGATGTGAAATTCATTATGGTGTAAAAAGTATAGAGCCTTCATAAATATTTACAAGCCACGTGACCATCGAGATTAGGCTACCCAACATTGTACGAATGGTACCGGTAACGAAAGCTAACCTAACTTAAATCTTGACGTAATGATTGGTCTACAATCAACAATAACAAACATCTACGCTCGCGATAATGCAATCGCTGATTGGTTGAATAGAACCTCGTGAAAAATTACACCAATCACAGCCGATGAAATAGAATATTGTGTTTTAATGTAATTTTGACGAAGAAAATAAAATTACTGTTCCAAAAATTACTGGTCACGTGGCTTGCAATCATTTATGAGGCTCTGTATTGCATTAACTCGTTTGCAGATGGAGTATTTATGAGCATATTCAGAAAAGTTTAATGTGTGATAAATATAATTGGACAGAAGCATGCTGATACATTCCATGTTTAGTTTTATACCTAAACACGGAAAATCATAATGAAATAAAGAAAAAAGATTACAGCGTTGTCTATTTTTCTGTTTTTACCTATTTTTTCGTTTGGGGATATCAGCTATTGCAGTATTACATGCAGAACTGTAGTGGGGTGGATTATATATTTACTATGCAGTACACATTAAACAAAGAAAACAATTTGAAGAATAATGAAAACCTAATAAAATCTTTATTAAAAGAAATGTTTTAATAGATTATAGTTACAGATTACAGTTTATAATAGTAACATTTAAAATTCAGTGTACTAAAAAATACATAAGTAATTAAACCTAAAAAAAATTAAAAGCTAATTCTAATTAAGAAAAGGATGTTCAAAATCAATGCAACTATGCAGTTTTTTTGCAAGCAACATTGAGCGAAACATTGTAGATAATAGTTTATTTCTTTCAAATGAGAACGTAGCTACTTGTATATTTAGTTTATTGTTCTAAAAAATAATTTGGTGTTTTGTCACGCACATGTCATGTAATAATAATCAATTTTGTAAAGCCTTTAGTATATAATAGTCACATTTAGAAAAAAAAAGAAGATAAAATTATTACGTCCCTGAATTATTAATTTTAAGTAAACAAAATCTGTTTCACGTATCATGTGTTCCTTTATGTTTTACACCCTGTCAGTTTTAGAGATAGAAAATAAATGTTGACGTTAAGTTGTATCAATTTTCCTGTAACGCCAAGTTTATATTTTATTGCATATATGATTATTGTAAAAGAGTCAAAATAAACAGACCTGGCACAATCACGTTTCGTATCTTCCTTACGATTAGACGTACACCTTACATCACTGCATGTCCTGCCTATGCTCGAGAACATCTAGCCGATCTGTGAAACAGAAAGCACAGAACAAAAATTTTAATTTCTTCCTAACTTTCTAATTCAATCACCGAAACTGTCCACGGAGCCTTAAGGCGGGTATCCATTTGTGTCAATTGCCCCGAAACGTAACACCGAACATGTTACGTTACAGCTAGTAGAGACGGACAATTGTTGCATGGTATGTGTAACAAATTTGACACGCGTAACTAATCCGGGATGAACCATCAGTTGTCGGTTTTTAGTCGTCGCTTCAAATGGATGCAACAGTACTTTTTGCCACATGTTGAGACGGAGTTACCCTTTTGGTAGTAACGTTGCCTGTTGCACATGTGATTTTGTCTTATTTTTTGTTTCGTCAGTCTTTTGTATATGATCTGGGGTCAGTCTGTTTTCTGCAGTGACTAGGAAGAGTGTGTTTTTCAGTGTTTGTGCTATAAAGTGGAGTATTGTATGGTGAATAAAAATATATGACGCTGCTGCTAACTGCAATTGCAGTGACGAATCTATTATTGCAGTCAGGTTCATACTGCGAGTTTATGTTCCTGTGTCGTCTGGTAACCTTATTTTGTTACGTCCTCGCGGAACACCAAATTATCACCCCAGTTTCGGGTTTTCGAGTTGTCTTACTTAAATCTAGAATAGCAGCCAGATTTCACCATGAGGGGTACTTAATTCATTAGTCGCCTGAATCTGGAGAAGCCAGATGTCAGGATCCAAACCGAACAGTCCCTGAGAGTTCGCGGAGCCACCATGAATCTAGATCGAACATCGATTCTAGGACCTTGCATTTCTATAGTCAGAGTGGAAGTCTTTGGCCAGTGTGAGTACACTATCCAAGATCAAGCGTATGTGTTGCGTTTTAATGAAGGTGCCCCTGCTTATTGAATGCAAAAATATGTTCCACGGATCTACTGAAAATTTTACATGTAAGGTTAAAAAATCTGAAGAACCAAATATAATTTTTTCCGAATTCGATGATAAATTTAATCATATAGTTGCATTGCATAACTAGCTCGTCTTGGATCCAGGGGGCCTGGCCAGAGACCCGAACCAATTCTCGGAATCACACAAAGTAGGATTAACAGGATCCTTAATAAATGGGCCTATAAATATTAGAACAAAATTGGAGGATGAACAGAGGATGCAGGTAACCCTAGGACCAGATAGCTGCTGAGCCTTAGTCGAAGAGCCCTAAACCAAATGGTGGGTGTCCCGACAGGACAGAATTGAGGAGGATACATTTTTTGGAACACTGCGCGGCCTTCCGCAGGTTGAGGCATAAAGTTTTTGTTATCGAAAAGTTGCAAGGGAATGAGATGAGGTACATGCTATGGATCAAAATCTTGATGTTCATTAGGGCGTCAGGAAGGTTCGAGGAGGCTCAGAGGCAGACAGAGGATAGGTAATGGCGGGGCAGGCGCCCCACTCGTGGCCTAATTGCCAGGCTGAGGCTCCAATAATCTACTAATACTACTGCATTGTATAACATCCCTTTGCTAGTGACATAATCATGCATTGCAAACATTTACATAAATCAACTTTTTTCCGATTCAGAACATTGATAAAAATTTATTACGAGTGCACCGATCGAGACCTAGACCAGCCATCTAGCGTCCAATCAGTTTAGAACTTTCTATGTCCGTGACGAAAATCCAGTGCCAAAAGGACATAAAGACTGAAATAGACACAGAAGTAGTGAAGAAACTAGTTATAGGTAAATGTTCACAAATCCTAATTGTTTAAACAATTTAGTAGAAAACGTTTCAGGTGAAGGCTTTTTTACCAAACTAGTACCATCCCCAGGGCCTATTTAGGTTATAAGTAAAATAAAAGAGAGCGTATCCTATTCTCACCAGGTCCAGGACTAAGAGAGCCACGATGGAAAGAAGCGGAAAGTGGTCGTGATACAATTTTCCTTCCTTCTAATATTTTTGTTTACTTTTTTATCTGTACAATTGCCACTACATCTATCTGTCTTTCCAACAATTAAATTAAGTTTGGAAGGAGTCATTATTCATTCCACGATATTTCATATGTTTAATTCGTACTGTTTGGACGGTATAGTTAAAACTGTGTAATGTTTGATACCCATTAGGCACGCTACATATGTTCGGTGAAGTAAGAAGCGGTACTTTACGGCGACGGAGTACATAACCGAAATCTGGGACCCTGACATCAAAAGAATGTCGACCTAAGGCATATTCTGTATAATACTGCAAATACAGCAATTTCACTTGTTTTAATATCAAAAATTTCTGAGCCAAATTAAAAATTCTATTAGTTTTAATAATAATTTTCGTCTCATGGGTTTGACCTTCAAAATTAAAAGAAGTATTCTGCATATACAGTGGTGATTCATCAGAGCTATTTAAAAACAACGCATACGCAGTAGCCATCTACGAACGTACTAAGAAATTTCTCTTTTATTTTTGTTTATAATTTTAAAGAAGAAAGTCAGGATAGAGGAGAGCTCTGCTAGACATGCAGGAGCCTCAGGATAAGATAATACGTACTACACTCCATTATTTTAGACACGTACTTGAAACATCAGGCTTAACAGTGTCAATCAACTCTTTAGAAATCACTGTCAATCTTATGCAGTGATAACTGATGTTATCTGTACTACAAGAGGGTCCAGAGGATCATTCAACGGTTTGTTTACATTTTGAATAACCAAAAAGTATACCAGGAAAAATATACGACTAAATATATAGCATTTTGTAATATCCTGTTTAAGTTAATGTTTAGAAAATAATTTATAGTTCCTATTTTATTAATAGCCAAGTTTGGGAAATCTATAATTAACGGTTCTTCTAAAATTTTATCAATTGACTTGGAAGTCAAATTCTTGGTTAGATCTACAAGAAAAATTATGATTTTAATTTCAAGATTATTTGTTCGCATGGATTTTAGGTCAGCTTTAAGAAGAATTTTAAGGTTTAAGTATATAATTGCCGACGTACACTGAGGTAAATACCCTTATTAAATTAAATAGGCCTGAGGGTTGCTTTCGGTGTGCAGCAAAATAAAACTCTCTCTCAACGGTAAAATAAAGTATTTTTATTGAAAACAAAATGCAGTGGAAACAAATGTTGTCGGGGCGAGCGTTCGTTGAAGAGTCTTGGTGTGGAGTCGTTCGTAGGTATATCTATCTCGTTCCTGGCGCCAATCTGCCGTGGACCTTTTCCTGGAACTCTGGTGCATCCCGCGTCTGTTCTTTGTCCTTGCAACTGTTAGCTCGGTCCGGCGTCAGGATGGCCACCTTGACGTAATACTTAAAATGGGTCATTTGCAGACCTATGTAATTGTGTACCTACAGGCCCTAGAACGGTTACACTGCTGTCACAAGAAAAAAACATATTGCCAAATGAACTAATATTTTTTTAGTAATTTTTGATTACTGCTACAAGCTCATCATTATCTTCTTATTATACTTAACAATTGTAAGTAAAAAACCTATCAATTAGATAGTTTTACCTAGCTTCTTACTTTTAACATTTCCATATAAAATTATAAGTTAACATAATTTATGAACAATAGGGCACTGATATTGGTATACCTGAATTAATACTTTAATTTTCCTTCACAAAACACTTCCTCCTTCACATAACGTTTACAACATACAGAGTGATTCACAATTTATCTGAAAAATGGAGTCGATATCGTAAAAAATTTTTTGTAAAATCCTTACCGTTAGTAGAAAAAAAATATTGAAGTTGTAATGTTTAAAACCCTTACATCGCTGGGCTACTGTAGTCTTTAGCGTCATTCGCCTTGTACGCTATACGCAATTCGCTCTCTCTCCACGTGGTCCCAGGCGATTCCTAATACTGAAATCCGGCTTTAGTAGATATTACATTACTTTTCCAAGGGTCAAACTTAGCTTATGTGTATAGCAACTCGGAGTATAACAAAATTACCTACTATTATAAAATTTTAATTCTTACTACTAAAAAGACTTACTACTTACTATTAAAAAGAAAGCCTCAGAAAGTTAATTACCTCAACAAGTTATCTAGTTACCTTTAGTAGAAGAAATGCTTGAAAAAATATTCAGCGTAAAAACGTGCCCTATTGCCTGGTAAAGCGATTTCCCTCAGACTATATACATTGGTTTCCTTTCCAAAACTGATCTAAAATCGAGATAAACTAACAATCCTGAAATAAATACAGGGTGATTCATTAACAATGGGAAAGTCGAAAGCTGAAGATACTACACGTGAAATGGTGACCATTGGCGCAAACATGCCTTATCCGAAAGTTGATAGTTTCGGAAATACAGGGTGTTGAAAGTTAAAATTTTAAATCGTTTTTTTGCGATTATTCTGAAAATATGTAGGTTAGGAACTTGAAAATTTGTGAAACTATATTTTTTTAGGCGACGAATAAGATGCGTGTTGTAATTTCAGCATTGCTCATAGAGGGCGCCACTTACGACCAATTTTACCGAAAATTTAGTTAATAACTTTTTACCCTGTATATTTAACATGAAACTTGATTCAAAACCTGAAAGAGCTATCATTTTTCCATTAATTATGTACTCTTGTTTCATTTCGGTATCTCGATCCGTTTTCGAGAAAAATCGATTTAACGAACACTATGTTTTGATAATATGAGAAATTAAAAGCGAAACAAACCAAGTGTTTCTTCGTGTTATTACAACAATTAACAATAAAACAAATAAAATACGTAATTATGATTTAAAGTAATTGTTCGAAGAATCCACCGTTGACACTGATACACTTTACACGTTTTCTGAGAGATCTTCGAGTTTGAAACAACATATTGGGATTGCGTCTGACTTCGTTGGCAGCGATTTGTATTCTTTGCCACAACTCTTCACACGAGCCAATAGATTCTTTGTAAACTATATCTTTCATTCGAGACCAAATAGAAAAATCAAGAGGATTGAAGTCCGGACTTCTGGATGGCCAAGCAAAAATGATTACATGGCCAATCCAGCGATTTGGAAAAACTGCATCTAAATATGCACGCACTGGCCGAGAAAAATACGGTGGAGCTCCGTCGTGCATGAACCACATGTCTCTTCTTAAATAAAGTGGAACTTCTTCAAGTCGTGGAAGCATTTTTACTTGGCCACCAGAAGTCCGGACTTCAATCCTCTTCATTTTTCTGTATGGAAGAATCTATTGGTTCATGTGAAGAGTTGTGGCAAAGAATACAAATCACTGCCAACGAAGTCAAACGCAATCCCAATATGTTGTTTCAAACTCTCAGAAAGCGTTGTGTAAAGTGTGTAAATGTCAACGGTGGATTCTTCGAACACTGACTTTAAATCATTATTATGAATTTCATTTGTTTTATTGTTAATTGTTGTAATAACACGAAGAAACACTTAGTTTGTTTCGCTTTTAATTTCTCATATTATCAAAACATAGTGTTCGTTAAATCGATTTTTCTCGAAAACGGATCGAGATACCGAAATGAAACAAGTATACATAATTAATGGAAAAATTATTGCTCTTTCAGGTTTTGAATCTAGTTTCATGTTAGACAGACAGGGTAAAAAGTTATTAATTAAATTTTCGGTAAAATTGGTCGTAAGTGGCGCCCTCTATGAGCAATGCTGAAATTACAACACGCATCTTATTCGTCGCCTAAAAAAATATAGTTTCACAAATTTTCAAGTTCCTAACCTACATATTTTCAGAATAATCGCAAAAAAACGATTTAAAATTTTAACTTTCAACACCCTGTATTTCCGAAACTATCAACTTTCGGATAAGGCATGTTTGCGCCAATGGTCACCATTTCACGTGTGGTATTTTCAGCTTTCGATTTTCCCATTGTTAATGAATCACCCTGTATATTACCTAATGTTACTAAAACCTGTAGTCATAAATGATTATTTTTATTTACATACAAGTATTATCAAGAACCTATGAGTGGAACCTGTATCGTTTAAGAAAGCTAATATAATTAGTGTTTATTCTTATGTAAAACTAATTTATTTTTCTACGTATTTTTCGTCATCATGTAATTTCGATGACGTGATACAAGCTTTCGTATTGCAAGCTTGAAAGTCTTCCACCGTTTTCCAGTTTCCACTTAAGGAATGATTAATGCATAATATATAACTTGGTATGGTTCTAAAACTGATCTATATACTGAGTAATCTTCCATCTAAAATACCGAAGCAGTACTTGAGTCATCACAGTCAAAGTAACGTCCATACAAGTTTTCACAAGAGCCTTGATCATCAATTTTTAACGCTTATAGGTTTATTATGAATGGTATGTTTGGATTGTTATAAAAACTGGCTATCTACGTACCTTTATTGCATAAAATAAATCAAAAGACTTTGTGGTTTTTTATTCTTCAAGACCGTGGCAGTAAGTTTTCAGCTACATTTGTCTGGTTAGTATAGCGAATGAGTATTGTTTATTTTCAGTGAAATTAGATTTAATCTCAACAGAAATAGATATGTGAAGAGTCACATTCATTTATTCAGGCTTGTGTTTAGTTAATCAATCAATCAATTAATCAATCAGTTAATCAATCGAATGGTCATTCGATTTACCGGATTTGAGTTTACCGGATAACTCGTGACTCATTAAGTTTTTTAGTCAATCAGTCAGTGAATCATTCCAGTGACGACTCAGTTAAAAAATTCATTACCTTCATTTCAGTATTGATGCAAAGAAAGTATCCCAGCAGACGCAATTTTTTTTGTGTTTCATTCAACACAATAACTAATCGTCCACAGAATTTCCAGTAACCTAATAGATCAATCACCAGCTCATGCAGCAGAGTTAGCATGGCCAAGAAAAAACAGCGATCTTCTTTGACATATTGATTCATTCATTGCTCTAATCACTCTCTTTTTATTGTGAACATCAGATCTTCTTTCTTTGAATAATGCTTATTCATAATATAATTTCCACAAACCTGAATAAAATGAGTAAAATAGCAAGATTTTAGAATTTGACAAATTTTTTTATGGAACAATTCATATTAAATTTCATTTAAAAATATCCTTATTAAAAATGTTATTTCTTATCTTCTGAAGATTTCCTAGCAGTGGCCTCGTCTCCATCTTACCTCTTCGCCGTAATTTATTTACCAGACTATTTTATAATAAAGTGACATGTCCTATTTACTACGGGTTTGTTTGACAATTTTTCGATTTATTTTATATCTGCATAATAAATATTCTATATCCGAATTTATTGAATTAAATTTGGCACGCCAAAGATAAGGAAATGAGGATAAGGTCAATGAACACCTAAAAACATACCTTGTTTTTTTAGGTCTCCCCACAGATAGAGAAAATATTGTGGTTAATGTCTAGCATTGTGCGTCACAATAAAGATTTAAACATTCTATGATTTAATTATTGAGGATACGTTCTCTTCCCTTACTTATTATTATTCATTTGTTGAATAGTTTTCAGAAGAAAAATGTTTTTATTAGCTAAACACATAAATGTACTTATCTGTATTCTTTATACTAATCTCTTGTAAAACAAAGATGTTGCTCATGCGTTTATTAGTCTCGTCCTCTTTCATTATCTCTCAGATATGTAACGGATTAAAAGATTAGTCCATTAAATCAGAATAATAATATTCTAGTTAACAACTGCCGGTGTAAGTAGTTACAATTAAACCTAAAGTATGTCACGAAACGATTATTGGAACGAAAATAAGATTAAGTTAGTGAAAAAGGAAGTAATAATAGTTTTTTCTGACTTGTTCCACGATTTCACTAAAATTTCGAATGTTATGTGAATAATATAAAGTGTTAATTTTTCTTTGGATATTATAAAAAATTGTATTAAGTTAGAATGAAGATACCAAACCTAAGTGAATGTACATACTTCTATAAAGTGATGTTGATTCTAGTTAATCAATTATGGTGATGGTGATTTTTGTGGGATTTGTAATCATTTTATTTTAAACAATTACAATAGAAGATACTTTTTTACAAGAATGTCAATGAAGTTTAAATTCTTGAAGTTTCTCATTTAGGAAACAAAAATAATTCTTTTCTGAAAAACGAAAGAAAAACAATGAGTTCTAAAAATAAAAATACATATTTAAGTTACTCCATTCTTTTAATATTGTGTATCCTGTATGTTATAAAATGCATGAAAGCAAGGAGCAATAAAATTATGTACACGGGTCAGCATCACAGTTTTATTAATAATAAATTTGTTTAACAAATCGCCATCCAGCACGTGTTATTTCAAGTGCAGTGATTATCGGGCGGCTTAAATAAAAAATAATTCTTTGTTTTATTAAAAAAGTAAATCATAATCTAGTTTCTTCTTCTTCTTCTACTTCTAGTGGTTGGTCCTAATAAGGAAGAATTACCTAGATAATAGATCTCATAGAACTAAAATTGACGATCGTTTATCGGATAATATTAGAAGTATATATGGGGTTCCGCAGGGAAGTGTACTACGTCCGCTTTTATTTAATGTGTATATTAACGATATAACTTGTGCACTGAAAAATTCATTTGTAAATCTGTTTGCAGACGATACATTAATTTCCGTTTCTGGGGATAATATTCAAAATGTAACGTATACATTAAATAGTGAACTTGATATTTTGTATAAATGGTTATGTGTTAATAAACTTAAACTAAACTCTGCAAAAACAAAATGTATGATTATAGGCTCTAAGAATATGTGTAGTAAATATTCAGAAACCGATATAAATGTATATATGAATAATAAGAAAATAGAATTAGTTAAAACTATAAAATATTTGGGGGTAATATTGGATTCGAGTCTTACTTTTGTTGATCACGTAGATTATCTCTGTAGAAAAGTTGACAAAAAAGTTGGTTTTTTTCATCGCATTTCTTTCAATTTGTCACAGCGGAGCAAATTGTTAATCTATAATAATACGATTATACTTCCTCATTTTAATTATTGTATATCGTTGCTAATTTCTTGTACCAAAGAAAACATTGGAAGATTGCAGTTGTTGCATAATAAGACTATGAGAAGTATTCTCCGCTGTGACAAATATATATCAGTAAAACATATGCAAAGAACGTTGCAGTGGCTGCCAGTCGAACACATGATTGAAAGAGCTAATGTTATATTAATATTTAAAATTAAGAACGAACTTCTGCCAACATATCTACAGAATTTTCTAACAACTAGGGCTGAAATTCACCCATATAATGTGAGAACTAAGTGTAATTACACAATTGATTTTGTTAAAACAAGCAGGTTGCAAAAAACCTTATTTAGCGACGGAATACGACTTTTTAATTCTTTACCTGATCACGTGAAAGAAGTGGTTAGTGTGGGAAAATTTTTTAGAGAAGTTACAAAATTGTATGTCGATAAATTATAGTTCATTTTGTATCAATTTCGGTTATTGTTATTCTTGTTTATGATGTCAGCTATGTCA
>NW_019416269.1:716200-717455 GCF_000390285.2 Anoplophora glabripennis | reverse complement strand
CTATAAGATAGAATTGTTTTGATACCTGCGCATATCATATTTTTGTTGCTAAATAGCCAAAACAACGTAAGAAAGTGATGAAAATCGAGGTAATTTGGAAGTGTCAAACTGACAGGCAAGAAATTGTCCAATTCTACTATAAATGTAGATGTAAGTACTTTAAACGATTATAAAACGAAATTCCAAAACCCGATCCAAATCGGTCTGATAGTATTGGTATGAGACAATTTGTTACTAAATTTCAGCGCGAAATGTCATTATTTTTTTACGTGAGTGCTGGGGTTAAAGTTAGGCATTTTAATTGGCGCTGATTTTTTTACACATACTTAGGCCCCGTAACAATCATATAGAATCGTTAGAATATCAATTTTCTTTTTTTGAATAATTTTTGGGGCGAATTTAAAAGTTAGAAAAATTTTGACATTATAAACAAATACTTTCGTGAAGCCGTTTTGCGGGTTGGAATATATACCAAAGTACTAAAAAATAGTGTTCGGAAAGACGCTTAACTTGAAAAAAAGAACGTTTAAATCGGTCCTATAAGTTCTATAAGATGTAGAGTGTCAAAGTTAACAAGCGTTAGCTGCAAAACTATGCATAATGTAACAACAACAAAATATAGTAGGTTTTTTAAGAACTTTTCGTATGTGCTTTTATAAATATTATCACACGTGTGCCTTTTTTATGAAAATTCAATGAATATCGCCAAGCCGACCATTTGTGCCGCAAAACCGGGGGGAGGGGACGAATGATAGAAATTGAAATTGCGCGTTCAAAACGAGCGTGCCCTCTTCGGCGTTCAATATCTCGGCTTCTACGGCTCCGATTTTGATGATTTTTTTAAAATCAATATATCATAATGAGAGGAATTCAATTATCAAGATTTCATTAAAATATTATAAAGCCCTATCAGCCTATTACGACTACTTAAAATTTCACACATTTCATTGTTGCTGTATATTCATGTAAATAATAATATCGATAGTAGATAATACATAGTCCATTGTTAATAGTTATTAGTTTTAATAATTCGTAATAATGTTTAAAAGCTTGACATTTTTATTTAATATGTAATGTATTTATTTGATATTTATAAAACGTATATCATTGCATTATTAAAGTATTCCGTTTTTTTACAGCATAGTTGCTGTTTTCGCTCTCAAAATTTTCTTCTACAAGCTGTCATACGGTGACCGCTCAATAGAATATTTCGGAGACTACTTCGATTTGAATTTTGAAAATTTGGGACCTGGTG
>NW_019416269.1:690851-715253 GCF_000390285.2 Anoplophora glabripennis | reverse complement strand
TAGAAAGCCAAAACAGCGTAAGAAAGTGATGAAAATCGAGGTAATTTTGAAGCGTTCAACTGATAGGTAAGAAATTGTCCAATTCTACTATAAATGTACATGTAAGTACTTTAAAGGATTACAAAACGAAATTCCAAAACCCGATCGAAATCGGTCTGATAGTTTTGGTATGAGACAATTTGTTACTAAATTTCAGCGCGAAATGTCGTTATTTTTTTGCGTCAGTGCTGGGGTTAAAGTTAGGCATTTTAATTGGCGCTGATTTTTTTACACATACTTGGACCCCGTAACAATCATATAGAATCGTTAGAATATCAATTTTCTTTTTTTGAATAATTTTTGGGGCGAATTTAAAAGTTAGAAAAATTTTGACATTATAAACAAATACTTTCGTGAAGCCGTTTTGCGGGTTGGAATATATACCAAAGTACTAAAAAATGTCAAAATTTTTCTAACTTTTAAATTCGCCCCAAAAATTATTCAAAAAAAGAAAATTGATATTCTAACGATTCTATATGATTGTTACGGGGCCTAAGTATGTGTAAAAAAATCAGCGCCAATTAAAATGCCTAACTTTAACCCCAGCACTCACGTAAAAAAATAATGACATTTCGCGCTGAAATTTAGTAACAAATTGTCTCATACCAATACTATCAGACCGATTTGGATCGGGTTTTGGAATTTCGTTTTATAATTGTTTAAAGTACTTACATCTACATTTATAGTAGAATTGGAAAATTTCTTGCCTGTCAGTTTGACGCTTCCAAATGACCTCGATTTTTATCACTTTCTTACGTAGTTTTGACTATTTAGCAACAAAAATATGATATGTGCAGGTATCAAAACAATTCTATCTTGTAGCAAATTTCGTAACAAACAATTTCACCAGTAATAGTTTTTTCTGTAAACTGCATATTTAAGAAGTTATGTTGGAAAATGTTAGAAAAAACACGTCATTTTTGAGTATTTTTGCAGTTTTTAATTTTTTCTGCAAATAGCAAAACTTTTTTTCTTGGCGCAACCTTATATTTTCATTGTATATATTATATTCGACCGATTTTTACTAATATCTAAGATACGTCAAGCAACAGCCATATCTCGAAGGTTTTGAGCTTAATTCTCTTGGACTAACAAGCTTTAGCTTATGTAGGTGTTTCCTAAAGTGACAGCGTCCCGTTATGAGTCCTGTCACTCTCCTGAGCCGGATTCTGTTCAAGCTCAGTAAATCATTCGCTCTTTCCTTCGAAGGATACTCCTTGATGAGCTCCTTAGAATGGCTAATATCTAGTTTTATTCAATTAATGAACAAAAAGGAAGAAATATCAAACCTGCACAACGCACGTATAAAAGAACTGGAGGAAACTAGAATTCGATTTAGTTTTCATATTGATGGCAGGAAAATCTACCATTTCACAGATTACATTGTGAAATACTTCGTTCCTTCTGGAACAAATATAACCCCGATTGGAAATTATCAAGTTGAACCATGTTACGAATATAATAGAATATTTTAATTATGCAAATATTGCATCAGTAGATGTCGATCGGTCGTTATCTCCACATAAAACCATTTTATCATCGCGACAAATAAGTTTTGCTGAAACAATGGTAGTATAACATAATGGTGTAGAGTTAGCTGATCCCACCTATATTGTGAAACTGATGATAACGACAGTCACATACTGAGGTTCCATGTTAAATCTGACTCTTCCTGTATAAATAAATAATTAATTTGATAGCCTAGCAATTAAAAATTACCTATTTCTAATACGTTATCTGCAAAGTTACAATTAAATCAATAATTGTATATATGTAGAGGAACATATAAATTATCACACTATAGCTGTGAATACTATTCCATCTAATGGAATATAGAATTTCTAAATATTAAACACTATTATCTACTTCTGAAACAGTATAATTATCTATATACCTCTAACAAACATTTGTTACAAAAATTAGTAACGGAGATAAGTACCTCCATAAAACAATTACCTATTATTTTATTCAAATTATCATTATATTAAAATTTTCGAAGATGGCGATAATTTGATTATTTAGTGACAGTGTAGTAGCTACAACAAAGTTTTTTAAATATGTGATAACAAACTTTGTATAAGTCATTAGATTAATGTTCGAGATACTGATTTGTTTGTAGTTATATGTTTGTACATAATTATAGGTATCTAGTGCGTGATATTAGTAAAACGTCACAAATTCTCAAGTACTTAAAATCTCTGGATACAAATGAAGAAGGCTAACGACAATTTCATATTTAAACAGTTTCTTATTTAAAAACTAGAATTTTGTTAAACGATATTACAGCTATGCAACTAAATGTTTGTTTTTGATACAATAATTACAAGTTATCACAAAAAATAGGTCTAGCTATTAATCACAAACTCCCTCGGTGAAAATAGTGGAACTTTCCTTATGTAGTTTCTATTTTTCATTTACGAGCACTGTTACAAGATACAGGGTGTCAAAGTTATAATTCAACAAGTGTTTTCATTAATGACTCTGTTTTAAAGATTTTTAGTTGAAATTTTACATTCAATGCCGACACATCTTTTGTGCATTTTTGCTCGAACCCTGAACGGAGGAAATAGGAATCGTTTCTGTCTTGGACTTTTTCGTTCTTGTAAAATTTTGATTTAGGACATAAGTAGTTTACAAGACATTGTAAGTTTTTTGGATGAATTCGCTGTTTTCTTAATTGTCCATTTTTGCTTAAGCGATGAACCAAGCTTTACAAAAACTATTCGGGGTGATATCGATTGGGATATGCTTTTGCTTAACATTTAACCGAGGCTTCTATTTTAATCTTTATTATTGAAAATGGTTTAATAATAAATAATATTATTATATACATTGAATTTTTATTTACCTCTACTTATTTCTGTTCTACTTCTAAGCTGGTGGATGTTAATAAATATTTTTTTTTGCATATTTTGTTATGCCATATCTAGTTATCATATTACACTGTTTTATTTATAGTAAAAACACTTTCAAATAAGGGACCACATAAAAGATTTTTCTTTATTCTTTCATTTCTTCCCCATAAAATATAAATTATGCATAATAGGTAGCATGGAATTATTTTAATGGATCCAATGAGATTTCTGGTTCTGTACATTTTTGTTACATACATTATTCATACAATATAAGTATAATAAAATAATGTATATAAAATGATATAGCAGGTATTTATATATATATTTATTATGACAGGGTAACAAACTAATATTGCAGAACAGAACGACAGTTAACTGCTTCTTTAATTATAGGTAATTGGATTGCAAGTGTCTTTCAATAATACAGAAAATTTATGTCAGTTTTAGTTTGACTAAAATTATTAATTGTCTACTACAAAAAAAATTAAAAACAGAAGGCTCTCGTGCAACAGGGGATCAGCAACAATATGTAAATTGTTTAGGAAAGGCATTTGTTGTTTAAATTTATGATTGTTATATCATCTAAGTTAGAATATAAGTATAAACAATGATAATATACTCAAACATACTATATGTGCTAAAATGGGAGGTGATTATTTAAATCTACAAATAGTGCAAATGGCCAGAACAAAAAGCAAGTGCAAAAACTCAACACGATTGTTACTTACTTAGAAGAAGTTCAATTCAAAACTAAACATTGACGAAAAATGTAGGTGGGTATGTACAAAATGGAAATTTTACTTTAAATTTCAGTACAGTTATATGAATTTGAAAGATATTAAGAGTTGTATCAAACTCAATCTTTCACATAAGACACTTGCTAAAAATTTTTGTCAGACGATAAATAAGATTCACACAATTTCTAGCTAAATTAGGATATTTTGAATTTAGCTGTTTTGTATATTTGAGTTAATATCTATTGGACTAATTAGCTGAGATCTCACGTAAATGAAACGGCTGTTGACAAGCAAAGTTTAAGGAAGCAACCCCAACTATGGCCGAATTGGTGCAAAAAACTAAAGCAACTAACGAATATATTTTACGAACAGATTTATTACTGTTTTTATTTAGTTAGGGATATCTGCTATTGAAAGGAAAGGGAAAGAACCTCCTTGCAACAAAGTAATCAATCAAACAGTTGATTTTATAAGTTTAGTTTTGCCTAACTAGATGTGTTATATAGAGAAATTAGATTGTGATCACTGATCATTGATATATTAGGTATAAGCATTATAACTCATAGAATAACAAAAAAGTGTTGTTAAGAGAAAGTATTTCGATAAATAGAAAACTAAAAGTCACCGTTTATTTTTCTAAATGATGGTAAATATGTTTATCAAACCTTGCAACTTTAAATTGTTGGTTGAATGTTTTCAACGACGAAGTAACAAAATAGATTAAAAAAACGTATGACATGAATATTTTCTTTATTTAGTTTTTTATTTTTGCACCTGTGAAAAATATTTAAAAATGACTGAAATGACTCTTGCCACAGAATTTTTTTTGAAAATAGAATAAAAAAATCTCACAAAAGCAGACAAACGGATTACCTCCACATCACTATATATTTTTTTTAATGTTAGGTTTTTGGTCAGGAATAATTGTTTTCATAAACATAACTCTTGACTAATTCTTTTTACTGAAGGGTTTACTTTACTTTATTAACTTAATTTTTTGCCAGATTACTACCAAATACATAAAGAAAAAACTAAAACTATAACACAAATTAATAACCTCAAACAATATCTATATGCAGTATAACAAGAACTACGGAAAATAGAAAAACCTGTCATATTTACTTTTAAGTTACTTTGGTTGAGTTTTCATAATGAAAATAGAGGTTTTCTAGATATTAAAAACGTGATACAATGTTTAAATGTAATTGTGAACAAATGTTGACATTCTCAGAATAATATATTCGTGTTTAAGCAAAACTAATATGTAAAGCAAAACTCGTGACTGGCTCTATTGGCACAAGGGTGTATTTATTTAAAATCTTTTTCAGCGCGATAGAAGTATGAAGCTAAATAAAAACATTAACAAAAAAAGTGCCACTAATAAATTGCAGATTAAAGCAGACAATTTTGTCCGTCGGGTTGAATTGTTTCCATTAAAATTGTTATAAAATTGATTGTGAGATCTATGTGGGTAATACATGATCGGCAAACACGTTTTGTCCATACACCTCACTTTTGTAACAATTTTGCTCCGAACAATTTTATGCAACGGGTAAAATCATCGAAAAAATGAAAGAAGGTCATTTTTGTAGAAGATCTACGACAGAAAATTTTTTTTGCTGCCGCACGTAAAATACTTTAATATTTTCTACGCATTTCCTGCTAAAGTTTAGATTGGAGCAAAATCGTGGCCATTCATCTAATATATTTTAATCTTTGACAACTCCAACCCTCATATAGCTATTACGGTACAATAAACATTGAAGCTAATTGGCTAGACATCTCTTTAGTGCCTTCAATGTGGTCAAGACTTATTCCCATGTGGTCCGTTTATTTGAGGTTCTGCAGGAAATATTGGAGAAACATGTTTTAGGGATAACACTGATTTTTTTTATTGATGTACGAAAATATTTTCTTCGTTCTTGCAGCAAAATCTTGTATTTAATTTTTAAAAGAAAATAGCCATAAGAAATAATTTATGTGAATTATAATTTACGGAAAATAAGTTTATTAAACCTAAACAATTGCAGCAAAAATAAGTCACAAATCCTGTCAAAAGTTTTTTATCGTAGTGTTATTTATAGGTATAATATTTACATTTTATTTATTTATGCACTGTGAAGGTGTTACTTACAATTTATAAATTCTTTAACATTTTCATATAACGTTGTACGTAAGTTTGACAAAACTTCTAGCTGGAACAATTTGTTTTAACAATTATGTGGATTTTCATAGCAATTTTCTGTCCGTGAATTTTAGACTTGAAAAGATTTATATATCTACTTTTGTGCACTTGCTTATAATGTCAAATGTCTGTAATTGGAGATACGCATCTTTAGATTTATTGTTATTATTATTGCTAAATATCTAGTATTTGTTATCGAAAAGCATAATGTAGACAACATTTTCTTTGTTCTTTTAACAAAATACTTTATTTCATTTTTATAAGAAGATAGCCATAAGAATTCATTAATGTGAATTAGAAATTACGGAAAATCTATTGTCAATCGTAACGATTCCAACACAAATAAATCCAATTCAAATTGTATCAAACTTTTTTTTACCATGCAATGTTGTTTAAAAGTATAATATTTATATAGGTATTGATTCGTGCACTTCCTTATAAAGTTAAATGTCTGTTATAGGAGATAATATGTACTTCTTTAATTATAGATTTATTATTGTTATTATTGTTACTAAATATATAGATAGATGTATTTGTTATAAAAAAGGATATGCGACTTCATCTGATGAGAATTTAGGACTATTCTAAGATTGGTTAAGAGTTTTAGTTAAATTAAAGTAGTGACATGCGTTTTCTTTAATATTTCTTTCGACACGAAAATTTTTTGAAATCCTCAAAGCCGATATGCCAAGACTTGTTTCTTCAGAAACCAATTATTCTACTTCTTTGAATTTTTTTTATTGCAATTTATTACTAAACAATGGAACGCAGTAATATTTTCAGGGTTCAGATATACCTTATACTGCCCTACTTCGGAAGAAGGCCGTATGTGCACATATGACAGTTTAGAGAAAATTGCAACGAGACATTAGGCACTAATTAAGGTAATAACTTGATTTTTTTGGGCAAAACAAATATTTTTTAATGCATTTGAAGAATGTTAGAAAATATTGCAATTTCAATAAAAACAGCGTCACCTATGTTGTTTTGCCTTAACAAATTTAAGATTTTGCTAGGTAAATATGCCGTATGTGCAGAATGTGCTAAATTTTCAACATAAATTAATAGAAGAACCAGAACATGTACATCGTATACATGTTACTTTGGATGTTTTACAATTTTTAATATATTGTATTGTAAATAATGTTTAATGGTTGTTTAATTTAAAACATCGCATGTGAACACAAAGGAAATTAATTTGTTAAAAACATCGTATTTCAACGCTTCTGCTAGAGAATGTTCCTATGTACCTCTTAATGAAATACATGCACATAAGTTTGCATCAGACACATACGGTGTTTTTTTCTAGTATAGCGACGAAGAAAATAAGAGTGACACAATATTAGAAATTTAAACTTTTCAAATTTTTAAATTTAAAGAAACAAAAACGATATTTCTGATATTTATAGATGGGTATAATGCGATGTAGATTTCGAAAATGTAATTATCTCAATTTATCACAAAACTGCACATACGGTCTTTTTCCGAAGTAGCGCAGTATAATTATGTCATTGTATACTTATGTACGGATGTTATCATTTAGATTTTTGATAGTTCCATATTTTGAGAATAGGAAATTTTCCTTGATTATTTTTTTATTAAAAGAATATTTGTAAAAAAATATTTTTCTACATACTTAGAATTTGATAAATATCTATGAACTATATTTTTTTTGTCAAAACTATTTTAAAAAGAAGTACCATGCTTCTTGATTAAGCAAAAACAATTTAATAGAAATAACCTTTAATAATAAATAGAGAAAAAAGTAGAACTATCTACAAATACTAAATACAAATACTTCAGACAAGACGTCCTTTACAAGTGAAAAATAAATAAAATTGAAGGTATTTTGCCACCTGTGCATAAAATTTAAAAATTAGTGAAATAAACCCTTTTGCCAAAAGGATCAGTAAAGGGTTATTTTCATGAAAATAGTTTTACCTGGTCGAAGAATTTCAAACAAAAAAACAGACAAATACAAAAATACAAAACTTTATATCGCGCACTTTAAAAAATTGTTAATGTTACGAAAATCTATCTGTTTTCGTCATCTGAACTTATTTTGAATTTTCGTTCTAGTTACTTTGGCAGTTGAATTTTGCTTGCTTTTATCTGTTATCTTTAAATTTGTTTGTTGTTGTCTATTTCCATAGCTTATTTAAAGTCCGCCATATATTTTTTTGTATTTTATATTTGTCTGATTTTTGCAGTATGACAATTTTTGGTTAGGCAAAACTATTTTTATAAAAATTGTCCTTGACTGATCCTTTTGGCTCTAGGGTTTATTTCAATAATTCTCAATTGTTTTCACAAGTGGCAATACCCCAAAAAGTAAAGAAAAAAACGAAAGTTATGGCACAAATAATTAATTTCAGACAACATACGTGTACAACACATATTTTATATATGCATAATAGTAACAATAAAAACTCCGAATTTTAAACCAGGCTTTGATTATAGAAAGAAAAGCTCTACTATGTGTGCAACTATATATCACTAACATGAAAGAATTTAACAAAAAACTTTCGTGTAAAAAGAAAGTAATAATATATTGAAAAACAGCATTGGTAACTACCTTAAAATACAGCAAAATTAATGGAAAAAGGTTAATCCTCAAACTATTACTCCTACTGGGTCTTCTTCAGCAGTATTCAATTCACATTTTCAAACTTTAAAACGTCTCGTACGAGCAGCGGCACGTCGGCCCATCTCCGTCCTTTCGAAAATAACACCATCCTTATCAGATCCGATAAAATACCCATTATGAGGAGGCCTTCAAGTGGTGAGGCGTTTGACGGTAATCTTATCAAACACCACAAATATAAAAGGACGGAAAAAGGCTACCCCATCAGAGTGTATATTTGAATTTCTTCGATTAACCACAATAACCACTGGTAGTAGCTATGAATTCAAAGTTGCTTTTTGTCTTTGTCGGACTGCTGGTGAGAGAAGCAGTGGGTCATGGGATGATGCTGGATCCTCCAAACAGGAGCTCCGTATGGAGGGTGAACCCACGTGCTCTTAAGGACTACGACGACAATTCCAACTTCTGTGGCAGTGCTTATGTAAGTTATAACAGTTATTGATACAAGATTGAACACCAAATCATGAAGAGCAGGACTGAATATAGAAAGAAGGAAAATATTGGCATTCATTCCAGAGCTAATATTTTTCTAATGTGGAATAGAACGTGAATTTTGTTTATATTTAGCAGTACGTGCTATTAAATTCAGTACTGTAATTCTTGAATTGTTGCACCAAATTAGCATGAATAGATTTAAAATAAGATGAATTAATCGACTCAACAAATAGCTTTTCATTGTGAAGTTAAGTAAAAATCATGTTTCAAAGTGTCAAATCTTAAAACTAATTTGAGGAATTAGGGACTTTAAATTATTATAAATTATATTACGATGATAAATTAGAAAAATAACTATAAAATGTAATATAAAAACATATTTGTATTCTAAATATATGATTTTACACATTTAAAATTATAGATTTAGATTCTCTAATCTAAATAGAGTTATAATAATATTCCTATTACAGATGAGGAGAAATTAATGATATAAAGTTTATTTTGTGGTCACCAATATGTTTTTATAGACATCAATAATTTAAGAAAACGTAATTATTAATTACGTAAACGTAGTATTAATTTGTTTTTTTAATAAGATCTTCAAGTAGAAGAATCTAACAGAAGCACAATATTTTGTCTTTATAAACTAAATAGTGACTAACAAATAAATACATATGTGTTGATTATAATATAAAATTAGTCAATGATTATAGATGATTTCAAAAAAACAAAAGTATATTTATATATTTATATGATTATTTAAGGTAGTTAATAATTTTATTATTTATATTAATTAGCTAGACAGTCTTTGTTTGTTGATATTTAATGACAACTTATGCGTATACTTGACTAGTTTATGATATTATAGAGTTATTTTAAATAAGAATTTCTCACGTATGGGATTTAATCTCATTAGTACTGCTTTTTGAATATCTGCTAAAAATTACTAGAAGGTATATTTGTAAAATTGACAAATAGTTGACGGTTTTATATGTTAGTCAATTTCCATAGTTTGAGTTTACTTAATAGTAACTAAATAACTGAAACATCTAGTATTAAAATAATGACCTTAAATTTCCAGGGTATAAAGATATTTAAGTTGAATATAAAACTCAATCATAATTTTAAACTATTGAGTTTCTTTTTTTAAATAATATACTAGATAATTACATCTGGTCACAGGTTGTAAATCTGTTTCAGTTTAATAATACTCTTTTTGTATACTGTCAATAACTTCTAAAAAGAAACATAATATGCAATTGCAAAAAAAATTAGAAAACGTATTCGACAGATTTTTAAATATTTGTATCCAGAAAAAATTTACCAAAATATTTAGTTATTAAAATATGACGTCGCATATTTTGTACCATCTTCACATTTCAATATTGATATTCAGATAAATATAAACTACTTAAATATTCACATTACGAAGTAAGTTGTATTTTATTAGAAACAAATTTAAAATCATTATAAAAATAATTTTGAAGTAGGTAATTCTAAAAATACCAGCAAAATATTAATTAATTTCTTAGACATCTAAACATATATTTTAATTATTAAATTTTTTTTTTTGCTATCTAAAGGAAAGCATAATTCAGCTTCTATGATTGGTATGTTAGTTATATTATTGAGACATTTTTCTCTGTTTATCGATTATTTTGCCACATAAAAAATTGAAAAATTTAATTAAATAAACCCTTGCAAAACCCCAAAAGAATCAAATCAGGATTATTATTATAAACTAGTTTTGTCTAACGAAAAATATCTCACTGAGAAAACAAATAAAAAAATATACTTAGGTACATCACTATGCACTTCAATTATTATACTTAATTGACGTTTCAAAAAAATCAATCTTTCTTGATTATAAAAACTAGAAATTACTTTTCTTTTTTAATTATCTGACACAGAAAAACTAAAACTTTTCTATAAATAAATAACTTCAATGACAATAAGATATTAAGGATCTCGAAAATTAGTTTTCTTTGAGTAACTATTAAATTAAGTAAAAGTAACAATCCACTGAATTTGTATACAAATACATTAAAACGATGGAGATAAAGAAAAAATTGTCACAAACAATTCCACAATTTTAGTAAATGTTATGGTAACACGATTTCAGAAAAAAAAATTATAAATTTTGTATAATAAATCTACAGTTAACTTTAAAATTACTGGTTTTAAGGGGGAAAAAAAGAATTTTTTTTTTGTTAAATATAAAATGTACCTAATATTATTCAAAAGCAAGTTAAAAAAAATATAACGTAAATAAATCTTATTTTGAAATTAGAAAAGGATAGCCATACTCTACCAAAAAAAAAAAATATTTCCATACTAATGATTGTGTTTTTAATAAATAATAATAATAATAATAATAATAATAATAATAATAATAATAATAATAATAATAATAATAATAATAATAATAATAATAATAATTTATAATAACAGAAAAAGATAAATTTACTGCGAATTTGGGCACTTACGTATTTTCAGAAATATATACTAATTTAGTTAGATAAGCCCAGTGGAAGGAAAATTTAGGACAGGATGAAATTTATTAATAATATAATTGGCACTGGCAACTGGTCCACTGTAAACCCCGACCTCGCACAATGCGACCGGCATGGCGGCAAACCGTGATAAAAACCGACAAAAACTTGAAAGAATTTCGCAAGGAAAGAATTAAATAAAATTTTATAGCACCTATTTTATATCAGCAATATCAACTGCTTTTGTCGCTATTGTTATTATTAGTTAATAAACTGATTTTACAACAACTGTTCAAAATTTTGTCCGCCGACTATAAACACATTTGTGTCCATCTTACTCAGTTTCTACGAACTAATACAAATGTCACCACAAAATAAAACGATATCCAACAACTCCGAGTTGCTATACACGCGAGCCATTTTTGACACTAACTACTAAAAAACTAGTGTAAACACTATCGCACCAATGATTGTAAAATCGGATTTCAGTATTCGGAGTCGCTGGTCCACGTGGCTATCCATGCGTATTGCGAATGACGCTAGAGACTACAGTTACCCAGAGATGTAATGCTTGAAAGTACTACAACTTCAATAATTTTTTTACGATATTGACTCCATTTATTATGCCGCATCTACTCCCAAATTTTTTTTTGGATAATTTGAGAATCACTCTGCATAAATGTATCTAAAACAACAGCGAAAACAATATATTATACATTTGTAGGAGAATCACTAAAATAAATTGTTTCTTTTAATTTTTTGGTACGGCACAAAACTTTGTAGGGATACGACCCCTTGGTCGATGCGGGACTGGTTAAATCACTAACGTATATTTTGTTAACCGACGTCGTCTATATCTAGGTAGATTTTTACATGAGTAATTTTTCAACAAACTTATCTCTTGAAAATCAGTGCTTTCCGACTCCGACCTCTTGTTTGTTGAAATTTTTTATCTAAATTGATTCATAGATCAATCTCGAGCTCTTATGACGACGTAGACTTAGAAAACATCCTGTGCAACATCGAAAACATAAATTATAATGTGGTACATAGCATAGTTTGTAAAGGCAATGACAGAAAATATTTAGAAGCTAATTTAAAATATATCAGTATAGCAGAGAGTAGTTGAAAATTTAGTTTAAATTATTAGTTTTTGGAAGCAAGTTCCACAAACTTGGTCTAATGGCAAAATAAATAATTTATAATCTGCTCGGCAAAAAATTATACAATTTTATAAGAAAGTTCAGTTCAACAGAGAAAAATTTGTCTATTAGGTATAAAATTTTCCGAATTCCAAAATCTGTACCGCCTGGAATTTATTTTCTATTTATAAACCAATGCCTCTCAAAAACAAAAGAAATTATCACTTTCAATACTTTTTTCACTTGCGTAATCTAATCTTAAGTAGATTTTAATTTACTTTTAGTTGTTTTCGATACTGTTCGAACCGATTTAGAAGAATAGGCATTTCAGTTTTGCCACTCAGACTCGAGATTGATATCAGATATCAATGTGATTTTAATTTAATTATAATTAGACGAGATTATCCACGTTTAAATGCGGTGAAATAAAGTGCTTAGCTTACAAAAATGTATCGCGATCGAAATTATAATGATAATAATAATTCGCAAATAATCAGAGATAGGGTGATTGTTCTAGAGAGTCAAGAGCAGTATAATGCGTTTCATTTCACAACTTATCAATATACCTCTAGTTAAAAGATCAATATTTTTGTTTAATAAAGTGAATTATTTTTAATTTTATTTAAAAAATAGGGTGTCTCAAAACGTCTCGGAAAACGAAGGGTGTGATTCCTTGACTCATTCTAAGAAAAAGAGTTCTTATTAACACGGGCCCGCAAATACACCGTTTTCGAAATAGTGTCAAAAAAAATTTTTTTTTTCAGTATTTTAACGATATCTTAGAAACTGTTTTAGATATAGAACTCAAATTTTGTACACGTTTTATCATTAACATTAGCTACTTTTGAGCGTTAATTCAATTTTTATTCATATAAGATTTCTAAGTCAAGACTTTAGGATTCATGAGTTTCTTTTGCTTCTAATTTTTACGACTCTGGAAAAATTGGCTTTCTGAAAGCATAATTTAAACCGCCAATGTTTTCTACATAAAAAATGTACTAATCATAAGCTCTAATTCGAACCGTTTTCAAGATAAATGGCGTTTTATGATAGAAAACATGAAAGAAAGTGGCAACATTATAAAAAAATATTTATCTCGAAAACGGTGCGTTTGCGGCCCCATGTTAATAAGAACATTTTTTTTTAGAATAAGCCAAAGGATCACACCCTTAATTTTTCTACAATGTTTTGAAACACACTATATATTTCCATGATTATCAATTAATGCACAATTCTTCGATAATGCCAATTGTCTTTATTTTTTACGAATTTCTAATAGAGAAAATATGTTTTTATTTTCCCTTAAAATACGACAAAGATTTATTTGATTGACTAGTTTCAAATTATGCATAATTACTTTTTAAAGAATTATTCATATTATTCTAATAGACACGTGACTGTTTTTATGCTTCTCAATTTTTTTGTTACGGACTACCGCGGTGGTCGTAACGGACGATAATGGCGTGTCTGGCAGAGAATGTACGTAGAGGTTATAGACGTAAACTCATATATATATTCTCTGATAGTCAAGCTGCAATTAAAGCTTTAGCCGCACACAAGGTAAATTCAAAACTGGTGTGGGACTGTTTACANTACATAAGGCGTAAATTTAGTGCGATATTAATGAACGTGAATGATGAAAAATTATATTGCCGTTACATTTGCATGGAATATACAAATAATATATGCATAAATTGTATAAACAATGAAAAGAGATAATGTTTCGTAAATTCCAATTAGGTAGACCAATAAAAATGTAAAACTAAATTATGTTAATCAATATATGTTTTAGAATTTATCTTTTTCAAAATTTATAATTATCAAAAAAATTTTTTACAAAAATTTTATTTTTGGAAAATTATTTTATAAAATAGACTATAAAATAATGATTTTTTTCTTATTTCGATTGCTTTAATACATTTGCTTTATTATTTATTGGATCACTCGGTAAAACTGCTAATAAAACTTTTGACGGTGTTTCAGTTCCACCAGCACTCGAATTTTCCCAGTTTTCCTCGGTTTCAGACATTGTAATAATATTAATGGCGTGCGTAACAATACAAAACTGAATACTAAACTGATTACTAAAAAAAATCCGTGTCAGTCCGGACGTGCGTATAATACTAGACGTAGTGAAAGTTGATTGGTCTTTTGAAATGTTGGAGACTAATGCTGTGATCCTCAGCGGCAAATTTAATTTATCTTCCTGTTTGATTAATTATTTTTTTTAAATAAATTTTTTTCAAAGAAAATTATGATAAAAATTATTATTGATTTTACAATTTTATTTTATTTGTTGTATTGGATTCAAAATATATACATAATTGAAAAATAAAAAATAAATTTTGGCAAAACAAACAAATTGTTTTGTAGATGCGCGTACACATATTAAAAACTTTTGCATAGAAAAAAAAATGCAGTTATATGCAAACATTTTTTTGGAACTTTGGGGCCATTTTTTGCCTTTAGTGCCACGATATTTATACGGCAATATTTGTTTAATAGTTAATTTTTAATGAACTCGAAACGGGCACAAATGCCGTACTTTTCGCTAAAATATCCACCTCTTGAGTGGAAAATTCATTTCCCTACTGTGACCTCATGTGCCATAAAAAATGTACGGCATAATGACTTGGATTATAGTTTTATATAGCGCTTTCGAAATTTTTTAATTTTAGGGTGCCTCTAATAATTTTCCTTATTCTACGTAAAAGGTAAGAGTTGAGCAAGGGTTAAAAGCCCTTAGAGCCAGTGCATTCGTACGGCATAGGAAAATATAACTTTCAAATAAATATCTTTATTTAAAATCAGGCACGCCGCCGTACAGTTTTCTATAATTTTTACATTAATGAAAATATTTGGAAAATGAAATTTTTTATTCTTTCCAGAACCGTTATTTTTGTACGGCATAAGATCTTAGTTTTCTAATATCTGTCTTGGGTCGAAATGCCGTCAATTTCTATTTAATTAATTTACCCGGCCCAAAATTGGAAAGTTTGATTTTCCGCTGACAACCCATGTGCCACGGTGAATTGACGGCATAGTGCTCAAATGGTTTCTTTTAGGTTGTAGTAATTAAGTCACAGACTCTTACGGTGCCTAAAATGATAAGAAAAATTTTCCTATCCGGCTATTAGTCTACAGTTAGTAATCTTGTTTGTGAGGTTTTATGTCTTTTGCATACCTAGATATCTGGTATCGAAGGATATTTGACTTCATTTGATAGGAATAGTTTGAATTTGCCTTAATTAACCTTAATAAAGAGTAAAAAGATATGAGAGCTAACAATAAAATACACGTTTTTACGAAAGAAACTTAACGAATAACTTGTTTATACTATCTTAATTTTTCGCAAAATAACCGGACTGAACTGGGGATGTGCTCTTCACTGTAATGATGCTTTTAGCTCATTTCATACGTGAAGTGTGGGATTATTTAAATAATGAATTTCCCAACTGACTTTCAGGACTGTCAGTCTATGTAATTTTTACCTGTGAGGTTATAGTAAAAGTTTGCGGTATGAATTTCAACTGAATACAGCGAAGGAATTGCGTAAACTCACAGAAAGAGATAACTCGGGAAAAATGTTCTCTTCCAACAATATGAGTCATGGATAAGGGAAAAATTCTTAGCCTTTTGAGTTCTACATCGTGTTAAAAGGAAAACTACTAGTTAAGAAACATCTTGTATGTTTTACATTGTGTGTCAAAATGAACCTCTACAAAATTGAGTATTTTTTAGATTATTAGTTTATTTGAAATTGATAATGAATTTGCAGGAATCTAATTAACTTTTTTCATGCGATGCCTCACTCTCTGAAACTAAAATAAGTTCAAAGATTGCTCCATATTCCCTAAAAAAATTGGCAATTTCAGACCATGAAGACAAACAAAATTTTCATTAATTTTTTAGTGATTTTTTAAAGGCTATATCTCAGTGGAAATGATCGTATCGAGATAATAAAAATTTTTTTTTATTTTTAGTTTTAGTTTTAAAATCTTTAGACAAACAAATTTTTTGAGCTACGGTTATCGAATAATCAAAAGAAATACTCCTAGAAAATTTTCCAAATTTTTTTTTCTTTAGGCCTGTCCATGGATTTTTTTTAAACTCAACTTGATGCATTAATTTGTCAGTTTACAGAGTTATTGAGAGTATATTGAGCTATAATAATTTCACTCAACATTTGTTTTTTCATACCTAAATATTTGTAAATTAGTGGTAGATTTTCTAAAAAACTGCAAACATTCATTTTTTGCACTTTTTTCAAATTGATGTCACTGAAAAAAACATTTTTTTATTATTCTAGTTTCCAAAACTGCCCTTGGATTTACTGTGCAATAATTTGTTACTGAGATATCGATGATTAAAGGCAAACGTGTTATTTTTCGCACGCACACCTTACAGAAATCAAGTTGAAGCTAAATAAATAAACTAATTGACTTCCGTATTGATTGAGTTTGAAAACAAAATATTCTAAATACCTTGAAATTAGAAACTTAAAGCATCATATTAAAAAAAATATTCTAAATACCTTGAAATTAGAAACTTAAAGCATCATATTTTTATTATTATGTCGATACAACGATTTTTCATTGAGATACAGCCTTTCGAATATCACAAAAAAAATCGTGAAAATTGATTGTTCCTTTATTTTTTTCTAGTAGTATATGTAAAAGTAATATTAACAGATGGAAAGTCATTTTAAAGATGAAAAGTTGGTATGAACCTAAATCGTAAAGGACTTAGTCTCCGGGATATAGTTTATATTTGTAACTATTAGTTTATTTCAGTTTACCTGAACCTAAGCTATTTTAGATTAAAAAAGTAATATATAATTCGAAAATTACCTGTTTTCCAAATAAAATATTTCTTCGACTTATAGTGGCACTGGTTTACATATTTATATTTAAAATTAGTTTTTACCTTTACTTAGTTAAGATTCTAGGCTCAGCTTTATTAAGTTAGACTAAACTTAAAAGATATTTTATATAGTAGGTATAAAATAGATCGATACGAACTGTTTCTTATAATAATCTCTGAAATTCTGTATACACAAGCAAGTTAATATAATTTTTTAAATATTCTGAGATATAAATGATAAAAAAGAATTGAAATTGAAACACTTATTTTAGTTGTATCACCAGTTTCATGTTTTTATCAATATAAAATTTGTCTCAAAATAATGATTAATTTTTTTTTAAAAAGGAAGCAGTTTTTTTAACAATCTTCCTCTTTTGATTATATATTAGCATTCTCTAAGAAGTCGTAGGAATATGTCAAAGTGTGAATTTAATATTCGATGCAAATAATTCACACTTGTTAATGGAAATAAGAACATTCAGAATATACCTAGTATTGAGTTTTTTTTTCTATATAAACAGGTAAAGCTAAAATTAGGGCGAAACAAGAAGTGACAGACGCTCAAGAAAGTAACTAGGTAAGTTGTATTCGATGTAAGTATAAAAACAACATTTATTTCCAAACCTTTAATATATTTAATGATATGCCATTTATATAATGGTAGGCGTTATTTATAATACGAATAAAAACATATAAGTAGTGTAAATTATAAATTAAGAAAATATACAAAAATATATAGTACAAATTACATTTGGAATATTGCTTCATTTAAAAAAACTCTCAATAAAATATTAGGCAATTTTCTTTATCATTCTCTGTTGACGTCAGAGAGAAAACTAGAAATCCAGTATAAGATTGTCAGTGGACATTCAGAAATTGGTAATATAATTTCTTCAAATATCCTGGAAGGAAGAAAAAAGGAATTAGTGCTATGTGAAACTTAAAAACTATTTAAAATGTATATAATATAAATAAATCAGAACATACTAACACAATAGATAATCAAGTTCCAGAAGTTCATTGGACGTAGTCAAAACACATTTTAAAATTAATTGGAATGTGGGATTTTTAATAGACATCATGATGCATTTAATTACAGTGAAACAGCGTCAAACAAAATGTCATTTTCATTCGACGCTTCTCATAAACCGCAAATAGATATCATTCGAACATTAAGTTATTTATTTACAAATTATTAATGCTCTCAAAAATTAATAAATAAACTACAAATGGGGGTCGTTTGTCAACTTTTTTGTATCCACAGTGTTACATAGAAAATAAATAAAATGCTTTGTTGAAAGAGATACGACATAATTATTCGTCAAATTAAATAAACGGGCCATCTACAGTGTTGTACCAAAAACTGATTAANCTTGCTGAATAGGACTAGTAGTGGGACGCACAATAGGCCTAATTAGGCCGCAGTGCTATGGGACTTTTTAAAGGACCAACCACTAGATGAAGATGAAGAAGAAGAAGAACGGACTCTTTTCTCATCTGATTTTCTCACTAGTCTTAAAATAAGGGGTTTTCAATATTGCTAGGAAAAAGTCTCGTTTCACTCGAATAAATAAAGAAAATCTATTTCTTAACATGGATTCTCAATTAAAGTATTCCAAAATTATACGTTGTTATGCTTCTATTATAAAAAATTTGAAATACACACTGATAATTACCATACAGTTTGTGAGTAAAGACGATTAATTTTAATATAAAACACTGCTCTTATACATACTGGAGAGTCGGAAAAGGTAAACTGGAAATTGAGAAAGGATCTGTATAGTTGTCAATGAATTATAAAGGGTAGAAAATTAAAAATGCCAAATTTCAGTTTATTTCGAATATTATCTGTTCTGTTAAAATCTCTATAGATTTACATAAATTGTTTCAAATAAATGGGCCAAGAAATTGAAGACAATACAATTGGTTCCTACTGGTCACATTTGACAATTTTTAGTGACTTAATATTTACCAATGGTACGAGTTTTGTTACACACTGCTGGTGTATAAAATTTTAGTCACCCTGTGTTAATTCCACCAGTTCAAGTATCAAGTCTGGTTCGTGTAATTATTTATTTACAATATCGCAAATATCACCTTCTGATTTATTTATGATTTTGTATTTTTAACATTTTGATTTTTTAAACGAGCGAATTAAAAAATAATCTAAATAAAATATTCTTGCTGTAGTATTACAACTGTTTTTGTTATTGTAGGTACAACATTATAAAAATGGAGGCAAATGTGGACTTTGCGGTGATTCGTATAGTGATCCTCATCCTCAGGATAATGAGAATACTGGTAAATATGGGGCAGGACTAATTGCAGGAACATACGAGGCTGGCAGCGTTATTGACGTCAAAATCAGACTCACAGCTAACCATCTTGGAACATTCACTTATAGGTAAATTGCTTTAAAACAGTCTGGTTGCTTGTGAAGCAACATGTTTATTTTGAAGTATCTACCCTGTACAATAAAGAAAGGCCAGACAAGATTTTTATAGATAATACCAATGTGTTTACCATTGATACAACAAATGTGTTTAAATAATACTCGTAATGTTGTTTTCATTTTGGCAAAGTAAAATTAAACCAAGTACACATAAATTCAAAACTGCTATCTCTCGTCATAATCAATAAAGGAACAAAGCATCTTTGACAGATTGGGCATGAAACACAGTTTTTGATCAACTACTCATAAACCACTGAAGATATAAACTTAATTTTATTCATAGTAAAATTTGAAAAAAAAACTGATCAGAGGCATCGGAATTAAAAGGGGTTTGTGGGTCTCAACGTGTCAACCACATTAACATAAGTTGAAAATAAATTTTTTGAATAATTCATAAAAACTATGATCCATGTTCGCTGTTTGAAGTATCGTAGATCACTTAGGAATTATTTTGGGAAAAATTGTTATTATTTTTTTATGTTGATAAGAGCAATCATCTCAAACTTTATCACAGTTTAAGCTATTACATCCTGTATATTTGTATCTATTTCAGTTCTGTAAATTTCCTTTTGTTCTCGAAATGTTTTTAGAATGTCGTCGTCCTCTTTAACATAAAATATCCCCGGTTAAGACTAGATATGTCTAATCGTAGTTTTAAAGGTATTTTATCCTGAATTATTCAAACACTTAATATGTAGATGATAAAAAATCTGATAGTGTTAAGGTCTGTCATTAGTGACACGCGCAACTTGCTTTGTTAGATGTATTTGATAACAGTAAGTTAATACAAACATATTTTCATTTATGTGATTATGTGTCTCATATCAACCGGATAAAAGTGTTACTATTGTTCTGTAATTGAAATACTGATAGGTATTTCAGTATTTGATAAAATGTTTTTAACTACTATTAGGGAAAATGAATAGAAAAGGTATTCAAGAATTACTTATGAAAATTTTTTCGATGTTCATTAGAAGGCATTTAAAAATGAGTTTTTTTATATTAATCTTTTAACTTAAATAGTCTTTGATGTTTTTAAGTTTGGATACCTTAAAAAAGGAATTTCATAGACTAAATCTAAAGAATAAGGTGGTTTTATCTAAATTGCACCAATGAAAAAACTTGGGCAAAGATTAATACAAAATTAAGAATTAGTTCATTATTTTAGCATTTTAGGAATTGTTTTAAAGTACCTAAGTTAAAATATAGAACCTAATCTTTTCTTTTCTAAGTTAAAAATTTTACAATTTTCCTAAATATTTAATTATACTGGGTGTTTTTGAAATACGTGCGTTCCTTTAAAAAGGTGATAGAGGGCACGAAAATAAGCACCTTTCATTAAGCAAATGATAGTCTAAAACATTACGTTTTAAATTGAAAAAAAGTTCACATGGTGGTTTAAACAAATTTAAAGCCGCCCCTGGTGATATCGAAGCTGCCGCGCGCTACCAAATACATCACACCACACATCCGCTGAAAACCGTTGCTGGAACCAAGACTTTTCGGTATAGCGTGATGATTTTTTGCATCACGCCAATAGTGAATGTTGTGAAAATTTAGTATGCCGTCTCTAGTAAAACAATATTCATCCACAAAAAGCACCTTGCTTGTAAAATTAGGATTTTGTGCTATTTGATATAGAAACCATTGACAAAATTCCACACGAGGTTGAAAATCATTGTTATTTAATGCCGGAACCATTTGTACACGATAGGGGTGTAATAATTGTTCCTTTAGTACACGTCACATGTTACTGTTAGTTTTATATGCCGGCTAAGTAATACTTCAACACACAGCGCACGTGCACAAGATGCACAGGGTCGGTTTACATTTACGGTTAATTTTCTTAATTAATTTTCTCGAAAACAGAAGAATTTAGACCATCAGTTCCTTAATAAAACTTGCTCATTTTCGTGCTCTCTATGACCATCTTAAAATAAACTTATTTCAGAAACACCCTGTATGTTTTCAATTTGAACACTCTCTCTTTTTTTAACATATCCCAAGTTTTGAATAATTGAATATTTCTTTGTAAGATTTATTGAGATATACTATTATTACAGTAGAGTAAATAAAAAGTAGTGTGTGCAAGTAAATATATACTATTATTACAATAAAGTAAATACATATTTTTACTAAATTATAGTTTGTGCAAGTTGGAGGACCCTAAGGCACCGGAATCTGGAGAGGATTGCTTCATTCCTCTTATGTTAGAAGATGGTTCTAGTCAGTACAACGTCACAAGCGATGAGTTCAATATTATAAACAAGGTACAACTTCCTGAGGAGCCCTGCGAGAGGTGTGTCCTTCGCTGGCATTACACAGCAGGTAAGAATTAAAATCTAAATAAGTACTTTGGGTTAATAGTACACAAACAAATTCTTTGGCCGACGAATCTAATTTTTATTTAATTACCTACTATTAAACATACTTTATAAATGTTGCAATAAATTAGCCAATTTATTGGTTAGATCAAAAGACTACTAAAAATAGTAAAATATTTACTATTATCACTAATTAATCAACACATTTAATTTATAGCAATAAAGAATTAATGTAAATGGAGTTAAAATAACAAAATGTGTTTCAAATTCACAACTGCAAAAGTAGGGAAATATTCGAATACTTGACTAACTAATATACTATACAATACGGTCGATAGCCGCACGGTTTAAGGCGTCAGTACTTAAATCGATGTGTCGATCTGCCCGGGTTTCGTATCCTCCGGCCGGTAGACCGTAGATTAGCTATGCTTGTACGAAGGATTGGCACCCTCTGTGCAGGTATGGTAGGGTGGAAGAATGTTGGCTTGGGTCAATGTGAGAGATTGACACCGATTGGTATTTGACCACCCCCCTAATTAATGAGGTTTTCCAGGTTTCCCTCATTCCTGCACTGAATGGTGGTTAGGGCATACCAACATAAGTCGTTCCTGGGCGCAAATGCGGCCTGCGTAATAATAATATACCACCTCCTCTCCCGCACAAGTCTCCGACTTCTGGGCAAATTCTCGTAGTTAGAATGAGGAGTAGAGATATTATTATAACAAAAAGGTTTATATGAAGCAAATATTACGGTAGTTACTAAGTCTATTAGTCGTATTAATTGTAAATTACAAAATTTCCTTGACTTAAATTCAAGGTAATTTTGTTTATGTATGCACAGATGAATGGAGTAGAGGTAATGAAATAAACATTTTTCTTTCTTTTAGGTAACAACTGGGGAGTGTGTGACGATGGAACTTCCGGATTAGGATGTGGACCCCAGGAGACCTTCCGCTCCTGTTCTGATATTGTTATTCAATAATCTATATTATAAATGCATACCGAAATAAACAATGCATTGAACGATTATCATGAAGTATTTGTTTTTTATGCGTTATTTATATGTAAGAAATTTTTATTTTTCTCTGTATATACTCCTATGTATATAGACTTGAACTACCTTAAACTATATATTACATTTTGCGAAATATGTTTCTCAAATAATATATGTTATTTGAGTTAACATGTACCTACCTCAGTAGTTTACCTTTTTTATATACCTTAAGTACATGTATATAGTAATTCTATGAATATAGATTAAGCTGTAGTTAAGTTTTGAAAAATTTCATTTAATAAATATTTACTCACATACAGTGTGTTTCTCTTAAAGTCGGAACACCTCCGTATTTAGGATGACGTTGGCCGATTTCCAAAATTCTTATCTTTATGTGATAGTGCTCAAAATGGCCTACTTTTTGATATTATATTTTTTGACATGTGATCTTTTCTACGTCCTACTATCATTAATAAAAAACCCTCAATAAATAAAAAACATATTAGGCATTTTTTTAAGAAAGAAATGGATAGCATTTTCGATTTAATCATTCCTCAAAACCCTAGATACAAAGGTTCATTATTATAACTTTTACAGGGTGTTCACAAAATAGGTGCAAACTTCGAAAAATTTCACTCGTTGTCTTGTATTTTCCAGAATTTTATTAATCTCAGATATATCCATGCAGTTTCAATGATTTCACTCATATAGGATGCTCACAATATGATTATATATTTTTTCATTGTACCAGAAATAAGTTTCACAACGAAATAATATTTAAATATTACTGTTCTCTCAGATTTTTAAAAATTTTTTAAATAATGATTTCTGGTGTTCAGTACATGCACTTGCTCTTCATGTAAGACAGAACCTCTACTTTCAACTAGATGGAGCACTTATACATGATGCGGTAATAGTAAGTCATTGGTTGAATGAGAATTTCCCGAGAAAGTGGATAGATCGCAACTATCCGTTAGTTGAGTAGCCGTCAAGAGCTCCAGACTTGAAGCTTCTTGATTTTTTTTATGGAGAACTTTGAAAGATAAAGTATATTAAACAAGACCCCAGAAGATTTGTGTAATAGGATTAGATAACCATGTCGCCAAATAACACCACATCAGTTGAGCAGAGTTATTAGAAATAAGAGGAGACGAATTGAACAGTGGACTAATAGAAAACAGTAATATTTAAATTTTATTTTGTTGTGAAAGTCATTTCTGGTATAATAAAAAAATATATA
>NW_019416269.1:625282-689953 GCF_000390285.2 Anoplophora glabripennis | reverse complement strand
GGGTTAAAATTTTCGAAAAATAGTTGAAAACTCGCATCTGTATTAGTAAACAACCTGTAAAAAATTTGTTATTTGTACCTCGTTCGGTTTTCAAATTACAGCCAATTTTCATAATTTTTTTGGAAACTTTGATGGCCCATATCTCTTCAGGGGTGAACATTTTACTAAGGCGATTTTTTGCAGATCGTGTTCTGTTGAAATGTAGATTCACTAGTATCATTTATGCTACTCCATTCAAAAACACCCTGTATATAATTTGGCTTATTGTGAGCACCCTGTATGAGTGAAATCAATTAAACTGCATGGAAAAATTAATTAAAATTATGAAAAAATACCTTAAAAATATTTTCCACTGTTAATATAGGACACTGCAATGAGTGAAATTTTTCGAAGTTTGCACCTATTTTTTGAACACCCTGTAAAAGTTAATGAAATTTTGTATTTAGGGTTTTGAGTTGTGATCAAATCGAAAATGCTATCCATTTGTTTCTTTAAAAATGCCTAATATATTTTTTAATTTTTGAGGGTCTACTATCAGACCATAGAAAATATCACGTCAAAAATATAATATCAAAAAGTAGGCCCTTTTGAGTACTACCACATAAAAAGAAGAATTTTGAAAATCGGCCACCGCCATCCTAAATATGGAGGTGTTCCGACTTTCAGTGAAACACATTGTATATTCTTTTTTTAAGTTATATTCCATAACGCACGTTCTAATAATATTCACATAATTTTTACAACAAACACTGCATCTTTAGATACAAGTTAATTTAATTCGAAAAATGTTTTAATTTTTTCAAATTTCATCACAACTATCAACACCTAAATTACATAAGGCGTAAATTTAGTGCGATATTAATGAACGTGAATGATGAAAAATTATATTGCCGTTACATACATTTGCATGGAATATACAAATAATATATGCATAAATTGTATAAACAATGAAAAGAGATAATGTTTCGTAAATTCCAATTAGGTAGACCAATAAAAATGTAAAACTAAATTATGTTAATCAATATATGTTTTAGAATTTATCTTTTTCAAAATTTATAATTATCAAAAAAATTTTTTACAAAAATTTTATTTTTGGAAAATTATTTTATAAAATAGACTACTAAAATAATGATTTTTTTCTTATTTCGATTGCTTTAATACATTTGCTTTAATATTTATTGGATCACTCGGTAAAACTGCAAATAAAACTTTTGACTGTGTTTCAGTTCCACCAGCACTCGAATTTTCCGAGTTTTCCTCGGTATCAGNACTGACAAATTGTGATACTGGAGGGGTAAATTATTAATAACATAAGAAGCTAAATACGAAAATGAATTTTTAAATTTTTCAGTTTTATGGGAAGGAATACACGCTTTGCTGCTCAGTGATCTCAAATTTTTAGTATGTGTTTGAGATCTTCATTTTATTTTATCACATAAATATGTAGGTTTGATATTTTTTAAAATATTGAGTATAAAACTGGCAAAATGAACAAGTCTCCTCTCATACATGCTCAACAAATTGAAGGAGCGTGAATATGGAGTTATGTGACTAAACTGGGGGACATTCGCAATAAAACGGACGCAACAATTCTGTATTTTTTGCAAACGGTGTTTATTTTCTTGAGAAAAGCAGGGGCCATATATAACATCAGCATAATTGAAATGAGATAAGACTAAAGATTCAGTAAGTAAAATTTTGGTCTGAGGATTTAGATACTTTTTAAAGCATTGCAACTGTTTTAACGATAGAAAAGCTTTCTTACAGATAACGGTTACATGATTCGAAAAAGTCAACTATGAATCAAAAGCCAGGCCAAGATTTTTAACAACATTGACTGCAGGAATATTTTCATTGTTAATTAAAACAGGNTTTAACATATGTTTAACGGTTGTCACTGACAAATTGTGATACTGGAGGGGTAAATTATTAATAACATAAGAAGCTAAATACGAAAATGAATTTTTAAATTTTTCAGTTTTATGGGAAGGAATACACGCTTTGCTGCTCAGTGATCTCAAATTTTTAGTATGTGTTTGAGATCTTCATTTTATTTTATCACATAAATATGTAGGTTTGATATTTTTTAAAATATTGAGTATAAAACTGGCAAAATGAACAAGTCTCCTCTCATACATGCTCAACAAATTGAAGGAGCGTGAATATGGAGTTATGTGACTAAACTGGGGGACATTCGCAATAAAACGGACGCAACAATTCTGTATTTTTTGCAAACGGTGTTTATTTTCTTGAGAAAAGCAGGGGCCATATATAACATCAGCATAATTGAAATGAGATAAGACTAAAGATTCAGTAAGTAAAATTTTGGTCTGAGGATTTAGATACTTTTTAAAGCATTGCAACTGTTTTAACGATAGAAAAGCTTTCTTACAGATAACGGTTACATGATTCGAAAAAGTCAACTATGAATCAAAAGCCAGGCCAAGATTTTTAACAACATTGACTGCAGGAATATTTTCATTGTTAATTAAAACAGGAAAGTTATCCAGACCTCGCAATTGAGGTGATGTTCCAAATAGAATGTTTTGACTTTTATTAGGATTAACTAATAAAGTATTTTTTATGGTCCAGTCATGAATTAATTGTAAGTCATTATTAATAACTGCTGTGGCCATATTTAAATTAGAAGGCTTAAAACTATAAAGGAGTTGTATATCGTCAGCGTACATATTTAGTTTATAATTCAAAGGAATTCTCGACAAATCTGCTGTAAACATGTTAAACAAAAGTGGTCCTAATATAGATCCCTGAGGAACACCAGAACCAACTGATCTATAAGGTGATGTTAGAATCGAGGAATCTGTATTTAATCTAGTATATTGTTCTCTACCGTGTAAGTAATTACAAAACCAGCACAATATATTGCTAGAAATACCATAATAATGAAGTTTAGCAATAAGGCAATTGATGTCAATTGAGTCAAATGCCTTAGTCATATCAAGTAAAGTTAGAGACGAAATCAGAGAATTGTCGATGGCTGTCAAAATGTCATCAGTTACATTAGCCAATAAAGTTGAAGAACTAATTCCCTTCTGAAAACCTGATTTATTTATAGGAATTATTGAATTTTCAAAACAATATTTAAACAATTGATCAAAAATAGCAGATTCGGCAATCTTAAGAGGAACAGAGAGCATACTAATTGGACGCAGATCTTTCAACTGTTTTGGATTTTTCTTTTTTGGTAATAGTCTAATACAAGCAACTTGATTGGAATTACTATCTACTTAGCTCTCAAGAACTTATAGAGGATATCAAAATAACTATGACTTCGTGTAACTGTTTTTTTCCTCATAAATCAAGAGATATCAGGCCTGGAAAGGGTTATAAGTATACCTACGTTTTGGATTTTAAATCTGTTTCTTTCCTCATGAAGGTGTTTCCAAACTTGAGGGGGTTCTAGAGGACATTGTCCTTTGGTCTATTGTATTTCCCTAGTCATTTTAGCCTTGGAGCAATTTTTGTCAAAAACGTAATGTTATTACGTTGACCGCAAATGCCTTCGATATTTAAGTAATTTTATTAAGGATAAACGCAAAACTAATAAATTTATTATTCAAAACGGCTTGTGGTAGGTTGTTCTTTATTTCGATGCAAAACCTCTTCCTCAATGACCACTATCCGTGCAGTTCGTGGATGTCAACTTCCTACATCTGGTTTAAAGTTGGCTTTTTCTCTTAACCGACGATGGATGTTCGGCAAGGATGTCGGCGATTTGGAGTGCAAGTGTTCAGCTTCTCTAGCGTTGCATTTTGCTGCGCCATGTCTGCATACTTTTCGAACGTAAATTGATCTATTTCTGCAACTTAGAAGCAAAATTTCGCAAACAAAACAAATGTGAAACCTTAATTAGGTCCGATTATTTATTACGTGACCGCTTTGTTCATTTCTTTCACTATTCCTCAGAGCGTGATACAGATGACATTGTATGGCTAGATTAGATGCGTGCAATCACGTAGTTGTGGATAAAATCAATTTTTACCAACATCGTGTGTAGGACATGCATTTGGTAAACACTTATCAGAAGAGATAAATCTGTTTATTTTGTTTAAAATCATTTTTTGCGTTATCCTTAATAAAAATTACTTAAATATCAAAGTATTTTGGTGTCAATGAGATAATATTACGTTTTTTTTTTATTGACAAAAATTGCTCCAGGGCGAAAATGGTTTATTACTGACTACTTAGAGGTTTATATGCAAACATTTTTTAAACCACAATGTCTTCTATATCCCCCTCAAGTTTGGCAATATCTTTTTGAAACACCCTGTATAGAAACAACTGCCCGCAATAAGGTTGGTTTAAAAATTTTGGCAAACATCATATCAAACTGAAACAATTATTTTTGGTAACTGATTTTTTTATTTTTAAATACTCATCATTTATTTCGATAAAATTAACAGTTTTCAATATTAGTAACGTTCAAATATTGTAACGATTATTATTTTTTGTTACTCTCAACAGTAACACAATTACAAGACTGTGAAAATAAATTAAAAATAATGACAATTTTTCAACAAGTCTGAGAAAACTTCTGGAGAATTGTTTTATAATTTATCGAATAATACAATCAGAAACATTTTTTCAATAATACTTTTTTATTTTAATTCATTAAAATTACTTGACTCACAAAATAGAGTATCATTGAACGTGAATAATACAATTATTATAAATATTGTGTCCATGAATGGATTTTGCAACATTATTTTGTTCCTCATTTTTTCTTAGGTTAGGTATTAATTAAATTCGAATGCTGTTCATTGTCAAACTGTAGATAAGGTTCCAGTAAATTGATGAACTGTAACAGGTATTTTTTATAATTTGCTGCCCATTGATATCTGTTTTGGCAAGATGAGTGCAGAATTTTTTTTATAGTCAGTTCTATCATCTCTGATTACGAAGAAAAATTATGTCAGAACAAGAAAGAAGATAGAACATATTTCAACAATTGAAAGAACCAATAGAATAATCTATACTAAGTGATTGCACAACAGTTTGGTTGCATTCGATTCAAATTGTTATGGTGTTTCTCTAAGTCAATGTTTATTAAGATCAGTAGCCTCTAAAAACGGCGTTATTTTGAACAGAGTTGATACTGATTTGTGGTATGATAGACAAGATAATTCTTAGTGCATATACCGGAGAAAAAGAAAAGTAGATGGTGAAGACCACTATTCTATATTAAGAAAACCCATTGTTCACTTTGCTAATAATGCAAGATGGCATTACATTCTATTACATAACTAATAAGCAGGACAAATTTACATGACGGAATTGTTTCATATTTATAATTAGGAAATATTACGAAAATAACCTGCTCCTTTCTCTAACCTGCTTCTTCCTCTAAGGTGCTTCAACGGAACCATGAACCAGCAAAATACTAGGTTTTACAGCCCAGAAAATCCGCATTGGATGCAAAAAAACTCACAACGGCCGGAAAAAGTGAATGTTTGGGTTGGAATAGTAGGAAATCGCATACTGGGATCTTATTTCATACATGTATATTATGATTTGCATAGTTTCTTTTTGAAATCCATTGCATTAACCTTTTTTTTAACATAACTTCATCAGTTTCAATTTTATTTTTAATGTAAAACTTAATTAATTCAGTGGTGCTTCTGTTTTCTTCCATATCTTTAGATTACAACCGTACAACATGCATTAGACACTCTTATCTAGACATGTACTTCAAGTATCTATATTATATTTTTGTTTGTTGTGGGTTTTGCTATTTTATAATAAAAAATATTCCAATAATTAAATCAATCATCGAAATTTGTAGAAATACCGTGTTATCAGAGATAATCATTATAAAATATTTAGTCAGCGTTTCACATGCAATATTTCGTAAACTTGTACACACCCACAAAAAATCGCTTTTTATAGAAACGGATAATTTGTTTTCACTTGGGATTATATTAGCTCACATATAAATAAATAAACGTACGATTGTTTGCTTTGACTTATACAATATACAGTTTACTGAACAAAATTATTTTTTATATCTTGAAATTGAAAGAAAATTGAAATAAAACTTTTCACGTAAATAATAATAGTATTATTACAGTAATTTATAGATTTTTTATCTGATATGAATAATTAATTATATTGGACTGAGACATCAATAGATCTTACTTTCTATTTTTTGAAAATGTGTAAAAATTTCTTTTAAATTTATACAGGGTGGGCCATTAGTGTGAGAAAGTACACTAACTCCCTTGTTACTTATAATACAGAAAAAAAGTTTATATAAAAGTTGTACAGAATCAAGAAACCTAAACTACAAAATTAATTTCAAACATACAGGGCGATGAGTAAAAACGGGACACGCCAAACATTACATTTTTTAAATGGAACACCCTGTATATTTTTAAACAGTTGGATTTCTGAGAAAATTCTATATATGGCAATATAAACAGTTTATCATTTTAGTGCGGGGTTGCCAAGTTATGTAGAAAATTCTTAGAATTTTGGAAAAAACATGACCTCGAAGAAGTTGTATTAACTTTCAACTACTAACACTTGGAGCAAAAATATTTGACAGAGTTATAGGCAAATGTTATACAAAGGCTCCTATATTAGCTAATATCGATATTTTATACAGGGCATTTTTTTATAAGACGATAATTTTTAGAAAGTTCAAACTTGATTTTCTAAAATTTTTCAAATGGAACACCCTATATTTTATTGTTTTATTTTATTCGCATATCACTCCACTTCAACTTTTATTAAGCATGTTCTATACCTAAAATTGTTAGTTTTTAAGATATGGCAACATTTCTGAAAATACTTAATTTTTATTATTTTCGGTCGCACGAGATGGCTTTGGAAAAAACTGTCACATTGTGTCAACTTGTCTATACTATAAAATAATTTAATTATACTACATATTTGTGTATAAAAAAATCTTAATAGAACATAACAACATAGTTTATTTATTAAATGGAAATAAAATAACAAAATAGATACGAAAATAAATCAAATATTTAATTTTACAACAAGTGTTCAAAATGACGGCCGTCTTGGTTTAGACATAGCTCTACACGTCGTTCAAATGTGGTGTTAACATTATTCAGAATATCAATGTTGATATTTTGAAAAACTCGTCGAATTCGGTTTTTCATATCCTCTTTAGTAGTAGGGGGAGTTTGATATACCCGATCTTTTACATATCCCCACAGAAAATAGTCCATTTTTGTCAGATCAGGCGACCTAGCAGGCCAACTAATTGGTCCACCTCTTCCAACCCACTTCTCTGGAAATTCATTGTTTAAGAATCTACGAACTTCCTGCGTGTGGTGTACAGGGGCTCCATCATGTAAATACCACATCCTCTGACGAATATTTAGCGGTATATTTTCTAATAAATTTTCCATAGTATTTTGTAGAAAATGAAGATATAGTTGCCCTGTTAAATGTTCGTCGAAAAAATAAGGCCCAATAACGTAATGTCCAATAATCCCGCCCCAAACATTGAGTGACCACCGGATTTGACTATGTGTCCTTATAAGCAACGGATTTTCAGAAGCATAATAATGAAAATTGTGTCTGTTCACGCTTCCATTTTTGTGAAACGTTGCTTCATCAGTAAAAAGCACACAATTAAAAAAAAGCCTATCTTCATTCATTTTTCTCTGGGCCCAATTACAAAATTCCAAGCGACTTTCATAGTCGTGGTTATTCAATTCTTGGTGAAACTGGATATGATATGGATGCATCCTGTGTTTCTTTAATATCCGCCTTACCGATGTCACTCTTATCTGTTTGCCTTGAAATTGCTCTAGTGCCTATATGCGGATCTTCAGTAACACTTAACAGAACATTTAGTTCATTCTCATCATCCACAATAGTATTTTTTCTATCATGTTTTTCATAAGAAACATTGCCAGTAGTATCAAAACGTACCATTAATTTTTCAAAGGTATTTGCACGTGGTTGTCTTCTATCTGGATATCTCTGATTATAAATTCTTGTTGCGAGTAAACAATTTCTATCAGCAGCTCCCAATACATAAATCATATCCACCATTTCTTCTTTAGAAAAATTCATTGTAATATAAAATTATTTTATGAATACCAACTAATAAATAACTAATAGATACTAATAAACTAATAAAATGAACGCAAAAAGGAATGGTAAATTATGAACTGACAAGTTGACACAATGTGACAGTTTTTTCCAAAGCCATCTCGTGCGACCGAAAATAATAAAAATTAAGTATTTTCAGAAATGTTGCCATATCTTAAAAACTAACAATTTTAGGTATAGAACATGCATAATAAAAGTTGAAGTGGAGTGATATGCGAATAAAATAAAACAATAAAATATAGGGTGTTCCATTTGAGTTAGTGTACTTTCTCACACTAATGGCCCACCCTGTATATAAGCAAAAAGGTAGTTACGACTAAATGTTGTAAATTATTGAAATTGCAGTCGAAACACAGAAGGTTATATGGTCAAAAACAAACAGATAAGAGCACTCTTCGTTATCTCGTTACGCTTTCAGAAATATTTGTATCCTTTTTGAAAGAAATAAATTACAAACAATTTTCTAAAAATCAAGTCCTACAGGGTGAATCAGTCATAATGCCATTAATTTTAGCCATGTATCCGGAAAGCCCGATAAAGACTTTTTAAAAAATAAGTAAATTTCCCCTTAACTCCTGTTAATTCGGTGCCCTACTTTGCATCACATTTGCTGACTTGGGGCACACCGGCGCATCACAGGGCGTTCGAACGTTGAAGTGAAACAATCGTCTTGAAAGAACCCCGCACAAAACATTATGGAAATTGAACACCGGTCAATTTTTATGAAACTTAGTATTTTGATAGGTATTTTGATAGTCCTCGTTATGCTGATCAAAAGTCTCAATGGGCGCGAAGCCCTACAACCCCTTCCAACCCCCCAAAACCACCCCCAAAGATCCGGGTAATAAACTTGACAGATTACAGGTCAATTGGCTTATCGATCAATAAAACTACCGAAATATTTTACTATTGCAGTCGAACACACATTCACCCAAACTGTAACTAGGTTTAAGACTACTATCTCCAAAACACTTAACCCCCCCATCCCTCTCCCTCCCCACCAACTACCAAAATATGTCATATGACTTTTTCCTGCTTACTGGTTGTGAAACTGTTTAATCGTGAATTCCATCTCACAGCCACCTAAATGATCACTACTCTATACTCTCCGATGGGACCCCGACATTTGAACCACCCACCCCCAACCCAAATCCCACGGTTGGAGTAGGACCAACCCCAGTTCTTATCGAAGCCTGTCATGACTTATCCCTTCGTACGGCTTATGAAACCGTTCAATCGTGAATTCCATCCTATAAGCATCTTATTGTTTAATACCCTTTAACCCACAGTACAAGTACCAAAACCTGCCATAAGATTTTTTGCTGTTTGTGGAATGTGAAACCCTGGTAGTAGGTTTGACTGCAGTAGTAAAATATTTCGGTAGATTTATTGACCGATAATCTGTCAAGTGCACCCCCCTGACCTTTGGGGGCTTGGTGGGGGTTGCAGAGCTTCGTGCCCATTGATAGTCTTAAGCCTAGTTATGCTATAGGTGTCTGTAGGTTCGACTACAAGAGTGAAATATTACGGTAAGCCAAATGACCTGTAATCTGTCAAGTTCATTACCCTGATCTTTGGGGGTGGTTTTGGGGGGTTGGAAGGGGTTGGAGGTCTTCGTGCCCATTGAGACTTTTGATCAGCATGATGAGGACTATCAAAATACGAAGTTTCATAAAAATTGACTGGTGTTCAATTTCCATATGTTTTGTGCGGGTTTCTTTGCAATTGGTTTCAAATTAAAAAAAAATATTTTTTTTAGCCGTACTGTCATTTTAAATACTCTTTGAAAAGCAGTAAGTCATACAATAAGGTATACGTAGGTACTACAAACATAATGCTAAAACCTCATATTCAATTATAAAATATAGTAAAAAGTATAATATTATAAATTCTAAATTGAAATAACTTAACATTCGAAAACAAGTATTATACTTATACATTTGATTTTATTAACAATTAAATAGGTAATACTTGTTATTCATGTATCTTGGTAAAAAGACTGTTTTTATAGTTCAATATTAAAAACGAAGTAAAAGCTAGGTTAAAGACCGAACACGGTAGGTCAAGATTCACTCTCGATAAACCGTTGTATGTCAGCGGTCAGGAGTGGCCGAAATTAATGATTTTAAAATTTTCTTCTGCAAATATGCTTTTTAAATATTTTTTTATCGCTTATTCGTATTCTATTCAATTTTCCTACCTCCCCTTAAAGTTAATGACATTATGACTGAATCAATCTGTATATTAAAATAAATTCGATACTTACTGACATAAGATTAAAGTTAAATTTTACCAGCAAGTAACCCTTTGTCTAAAAATGTTCATGATAATATTTTGAATGTTTAAATGTTTATTATATTTTTTATAATTTTATGAAAATTTTATGTTGTGATGAAGCTATTTTTTAACTTTAATCTGATGTCAGTAAATATTAAATCTGTTTTATTTATGGATAGACAATTTAAAAAAAAATATATTTAAATAATAAGAATAATAAGCTCATTGAAAATAGATACTTTTTTAACACTTATTTTGTAATACATGCTTTCTTATCGCTAACAAAAATTGTGCCATTTTAATAAACATTAGTTTAGTTAACTATTTAGCTAATTTATTTTAAAAAAATCATAGCGACCGCGTCCAAATCTTATCTTGTGTTTTTCCTAAACGGGATTTTCGTGTGAAGAAATGCGACAATAACAATAACTAAACCATATCTTATCGCTTATACTGTTTATATATAAATGTTTCTGCCACCAAAAATCTATAACACTAATTCATTATACTTCTCTACATAAAACATACCTGCTAGCAAATATTAGTAATTATGAGTATGTACGTTTTTCTAGTTGTACTCGGATTTCTTGCCGAAGAAATTTTGTGTCATGGTATTTTCTGGTACCCTCCAAACAGAAGTACCCTCTGGAGGTACAATAGCATTGCTCCTATAAACTATAACGATAATGGCCTTAATTGCGGAGGATTCCATGTGAGTATATTTTAGTTAAATAAGTTTTTAATAATATTACCTTTTTGAAACTAAATATGTACTTTACATATTTCAATTTTCATACCATACAATTTTTTAAATAAAATAAGAATGTGAAGAATAATGAGAATAAAACGATTAAACATTATAAAGAAAGAAAAGTGGTAAAAAGTGTAACTGGGTCTAGAATAAAATATTCTAAATTGCCTTTGATGTTTCAGACCCAATACTATGTAAATGGTGGAAAATGTGGCATCTGTGGGGATTCTTACTCGGACTCTCATCCTCAGAATAATGAAAACACTGGCAAATATGGAAGAGGAATAATAGCTGCGACATACGAAGCTGGTAGTGTTATTGATATAAAAATCAAACTCACAGCTAACCATTTGGGTACATTTACATACAGGTATGTTAATATAGAGCTTAATTTTTTATACTTACGGTCAATTTGGTGGCCAGTTTTAATGTACAGGTTATTGTCTGTGTCAGTAATAAACAGGGTAGTACAAAAAAGAAAGTCAAGCTATTTGCAACAGATTTTCTGGTGGAAAATATTAAGATTCTCCTTACGCCATTTTTCATTTAAGTGCTTTTTTTTAAGTGTCTGTGTCATAATTAATTTAAGCTTTTTTCAGTTGAAAGTTTAACAGTAATTGATCCTACACACCGTTTGTTTAATTTTGGTTAACATCTATACATTTCAAATTTCATACAGGGTATTTGTAAATAAGTGCGAAATATTTTAGGGGGCGGTTGCCGAAGTTATTTTGTAAAAAAAGTTCATATAAACGTAGGTCGAAATATGCTTCGTTTCCGAGATACGGAGTGTTTAAATTTTTATTTATTTTTATTGATTATTTGAAAGAATTTTAAAGATACTGACTCGAAATTTGATGGTTGTATTTTATTTAGAAATATTGACAGCAACCATACTAGATAATGTCGAAAACGAAGTATATTTCGACCTACGTTTATATTAACTTTTTTTCATAAAATAACTTCGGCAACCATCCTTTAAAATATTTCGCACTTATTTACAAATACTCTGTATAACTTGAAAAGATTAAAAACATATGTATCTATTTGATATTTTAAATTTTTGGGTTCCATTGTAAGAATGTACACAAAACAATCTGGAAATGTTCATTGTCAAGATTTTTGAAATTCAGGTTTTTATATTTTTTAATCTAATCTTTAAATATACTTATACGACTTGTTGGTTTGAAAATTATACCTAATGAAAGGATTTTTTCTCCTAATAATATTTTATAGATATCGCTTTAAATTACTATTATTTAACTTACTTTGGTTATTTCATTTATTTAGTTATTCGCTTATTCCTTAAAGTTAAAGAAATTATACATTAGGGAAGGATATTTATTAAATAATAACTGTTTATTATGAAACGTAATTCTACACAAAAATCCATCCCAAAATAAAAAAATGAATTAAGAAGAATAAAACTTAAAAAATAAATTGGTATGAGGGAGTTATCGTATTTTTCATAGAACAGAAACATAAAAAAATAAAATCCAAAAATGAATCTTCATAAAAGCATTATTAATTTCGTAAACCTCATGTGTGTTTAGAGTGGATGTTTGACTAAATATTGTTTGAATATTATGACTCCTTGCTAATGAACACATACAGACAATTTGAGTAACAATAGAGTAAATATTTATTTTGCTTAAATACAAATTAATCATTGATAGCAATTTGTTACGAACCAGTTATATTGCTAATGCTTTGCGAGAAATTTTTATTTTTATTGTTTCCGCTGTTGAAGTGTTTATAGATTATTATTATTGTTCGTTATCAATTCCAAGCAATGCTATGAATTAGATATATCCTTAATTGCTACTTTATAAATACTTTAATTCAAATGATCCCAATATTTCACAAATTATTAGATTGGTAATCAAAATAAGATAGGTATTAAAATCTTCCCTTGAAAACAATCTCAGATATAAAGAATTAAGTAGGACATCCTAAATAAATATGTTTTTGCTAATATTTGATCGACATCTACTGAAATCAAATCTATCAAATATTTGTACAGGGTGGACGAAATTCTACACTTTTAAGGGGTTTCTCCTATTTCTCTAAAAGACAAATGTAGTTTAAATGTCATGGGTTCGGTTTTCAAATGGCAAATAAACCTACATCTCGATTCATTTAACAGATAATATATGGCATTTGTCAATTTGCGTTTTATACGATACTTTACAACTTTTTTATTTGTGAAAATGTTTGATTTTTGTAGAGAGGTTCTTTTTAAACATCTTTTTACGTAAAATTTGGCGGCGTAATATATTTTATTATATGGTACACCATATACAGAGTGCTCCCTTCTTAAACGCCCTAAAATTTCAAAAGAACTCATAGGCGTAGAAATTCTGTTTAAAAAAGGGGCACTTACTACCCGTCTACCACAGACAAATAGTTTGTCATTTTTAAAGAACATTATGTCGTCACAAAACATACCTAAAATTAAAATATATATATAAATTCTGCACAGTGTATCTCGGCTAGGAAGCGATTTAGACCTTCATCAACTGTCAAAGTTTAAAAGGGGACACCCTGTATATTATTCGATTTTTTAAATCTGCTTAAAATTTCCTTTCAAACGATCTATCACACATGATGCACAAAAAAATGTATTTCAAATTCAAAATTACTTTTTGTAATTCAGTAGAAACATTTTTTTTTTATTTAATTATAATGTGATAGGTACATCAAAAATATGTTGCGTATTCCATTAAAAAGAACTATATACAGGCTGATTCAAAATTCACTACAAAGAATTTAGGGGCATATTTTTGACGTCAAAATAAAACTTTTTTTCTATAGTCCAAAACAAATTTTAAAATTTTTACCGTAAATAGTTATAAAATATGAAAATATTGTGTTTGGTGGTGGTATGGCATTTAACTCTTCATTAGCCGATATCTCTTAAACGGTTGGTCTAAAAGATTTCGACCAAGTATACTGTTTTTGCTTAAAATAGGGGAATAAACGCACTAATACGAAACGTCAACGTGCAGGGTAGTAAAAAAGTTAGGGCCAATTTAATTCAAGCGTACCCTTATAGTTGACGCCCTCTACAAGCAGCGTCAAAAGCAATGGCATAATTAAATTTATCATCCTAAAAGACCCCCGTACCAAAAGTTTTATGCGTACATTAAAATCTATTTGGAAATTATTTCTAAAAAATAAAAAAATAATAAAAAATTTGACATCCTGTGTATCGATAACTAAGCGTTTGTGGACACACGTTTATAGGAAAATAATTCTTATTTTGATCTCAAAAATACGCTACTAAATTCTTTGTACTGAATTTTGAATCACCCTCCATGTATAAATGTGTTAAAACTGACAAACCGGAAGTTGCGTTGGCCGCTGAATTTTACGTAAAAAATTGTGCAAAAATATCTTTAAAAATAATCAAATATATTCATAAACAAACTAGTTATAGAAAAATATCCTATATCTCTGAAACTAATAAAGATATAGAGATGCGGTTTCAATTTTACTCGAAAATCGATCCCGTAGCATTTAAACTACTCTCTTTGGGGGAATGAGAAAACTTCCAAAAGTGTCGAATTTGGCTCACTAGTCACTAATCACTAAAATCATATGGACTGAAATTGTTGCAAATTTACTTACGATTTCAAATGAGATAGGTCATATCTCCATTATTATTAGAGACAGTTCTATCAAACTTCATATCACTGTAATCTTGTGTAGGCATTCTATATTTTCTTAAAAATTTTGTATAATAAGTAATTAATATTTTTTTTAATTAAATTTTAGCCTGTGCAAATTGGAAGACCCTAACGCACCTGAACCTGGTGAACACTGCTTCACACCACTGTTGCTAGCTGATGGTTCCAGTCAATACGGCGTCTCAAAAGATGAATTTTACATTGAAAACAAGATAAAGCTTCCAGAAGAGACTTGTGAACGATGTGTCCTACGATGGCATTACAGAGCAGGTACTTACATGTGTATTAATTTTCTAAGTTCATGTAACAAATTGGGGAAATTCCTTGAACCATTTTACCATCACAGTCTTGTGAAACAAGAAAATTTAAGAGTTATCTTCCTTATTATCTCCTAGAAAATAAATTCAAAATTTCAAATACATACAATTTAAAGCCATAGTATCAGAAAATAGTTTATAAATATAATGTGTTCAAATAATACAGAAAAATTAATCTATTTAAACACATACTTCAGACAGTTTTCATATTTTTATATTTCAGTTTTATTTTCCTCTGAATTCTCTGAAAACAATTTATTATTCTGCTTAACTATGTTGATATTTTAGATATGTTGCGTAAATTCCGAAGTATTTACGTGGTTGCATTTTTGCGACTTATTATTAAATAACTTCATATTTCAGGTAACAACTGGGGAGAATGTGGTGATGGAAGTTCCGGACTGGGATGTGGACCTCAAGAAACCTTCCGTTCTTGTGCCGATATCAGCATTGTTTAGTTTAAACTCTATTTTAACCTTGGTTTAATTAGCTAATAATTAGGTTTCAAATACTCTATTGGGCATATTTTGCTTTTCTGCCACATCTAAGTACTTTTGTATTTGTATGTAATAATATTTATAAATAATTTAATAAATATTTATTTTTTTCTATAGAATAATAATTTATGTTTTAAAAACCTTATCCTTTTAAATAGTGTTATAAAGACATAGAGTGCTTTGCACCGTTAATAATTAACTTTTGGATTTGGTAACTGTTAGTTAATTTTAATTATTAGTTAAATTGGATAGAGCTTGCACCAATTCATTTAAGTTATTAGTTAAAAAATTAAAGATTAAAATTAAGTAAGTGATGTTGGTTACAATGAAAACGGGTTTTTTTATATAATGTCGTTTGTATATTGGCGTCATTGTGTCAACATAACCTGTTTTTCTCTGTTTTGTGTCAGTCAGTCTGGGAGATACGAAGTGTTTAAGAATTGTAAAATACCTATTATGTTCTGATTAAAATTATAGTTTGTGAAAATGACCGAAAATATGAAACGTCCACGTTCGACAAATTTTACAAACGAATAGAATATTTTGAATGGCTTCTTTTGAAAGCCTAAAACGTTTTCTAAATGTGATGTCATCCATTGTATGGAAATAACTGGCTCTTTGGTATAATCGACGAGGAATGCCCAATTGTATTATATTCAATACTTCTAAGTCATCATTATCATTAATTTCCAAATTATTAAAATTATATAAATTGTTCACTTTTATGAATAGTATTTCTTTTAACTTTCAGCCTTTTATAAATGATAAACACAGATTCTAAGCTAACTTCAATAAAACACAACACATCAGCAAACGCCAATAATGTCATTATTACCACTTTATCCATACTTAAAGTATGGATTAATTTTAACTAAAAATNTTTTTTAAGTGTCTGTGTTATAATTAATTTAAGCTTTTTTCAGTTGAAAGTTTAACAGTAATTGATCCTACACACCGTTTGTTTAATTTTGGTTAACATCTATACATTTCAAATTTCATACAGGGTATTTGTAAATAAGTGCGAAATATTTTAGGGGGCGGTTGCCGAAGTTATTTTGTAAAAAAAGTTCATATAAACGTAGGTCGAAATATGCTTCGTTTCCGAGATACGGAGTGTTTAAATTTTTATTTATTTTTATTGATTATTTGAAAGAATTTTAAAGATACTGACTCGAAATTTGATGGTTGTATTTTATTTAGAAATATTGACAGCAACCATACTAGATAATGTCGAAAACGAAGTATATTTCGACCTACGTTTATATTAACTTTTTTTCATAAAATAACTTCGGCAACCATCCTTTAAAATATTTCGCACTTATTTACAAATACTCTGTATAACTTGAAAAGATTAAAAACATATGTATCTATTTGATATTTTAAATTTTTGGGTTCCATTGTAAGAATGTACACAAAACAATCTGGAAATGTTCATTGTCAAGATTTTTGAAATTCAGGTTTTTATATTTTTTAATCTAATCTTTAAATATACTTATACGACTTGTTGGTTTGAAAATTATACCTAATGAAAGGATTTTTTCTCCTAATAATATTTTATAGATATCGCTTTAAATTACTATTATTTAACTTACTTTGGTTATTTCATTTATTTAGTTATTCGCTTATTCCTTAAAGTTAAAGAAATTATACATTAGGGAAGGATATTTATTAAATAATAACTGTTTATTATGAAACGTAATTCTACACAAAAATCCATCCCAAAATAAAAAAATGAATTAAGAAGAATAAAACTTAAAAAATAAATTGGTATGAGGGAGTTATCGTATTTTTCATAGAACAGAAACATAAAAAAATAAAATCCAAAAATGAATCTTCATAAAAGCATTATTAATTTCGTAAACCTCATGTGTGTTTAGAGTGGATGTTTGACTAAATATTGTTTGAATATTATGACTCCTTGCTAATGAACACATACAGACAATTTGAGTAACAATAGAGTAAATATTTATTTTGCTTAAATACAAATTAATCATTGATAGCAATTTGTTACGAACCAGTTATATTGCTAATGCTTTGCGAGAAATTTTTATTTTTATTGTTTCCGCTGTTGAAGTGTTTATAGATTATTATTATTGTTCGTTATCAATTCCAAGCAATGCTATGAATTAGATATATCCTTAATTGCTACTTTATAAATACTTTAATTCAAATGATCCCAATATTTCACAAATTATTAGATTGGTAATCAAAATAAGATAGGTATTAAAATCTTCCCTTGAAAACAATCTCAGATATAAAGAATTAAGTAGGACATCCTAAATAAATATGTTTTTGCTAATATTTGATCGACATCTACTGAAATCAAATCTATCAAATATTTGTACAGGGTGGACGAAATTCTACACTTTTAAGGGGTTTCTCCTATTTCTCTAAAAGACAAATGTAGTTTAAATGTCATGGGTTCGGTTTTCAAATGGCAAATAAACCTACATCTCGATTCATTTAACAGATAATATATGGCATTTGTCAATTTGCGTTTTATACGATACTTTACAACTTTTTTATTTGTGAAAATGTTTGATTTTTGTAGAGAGGTTCTTTTTAAACATCTTTTTACGTAAAATTTGGCGGCGTAATATATTTTATTATATGGTACACCATATACAGAGTGCTCCCTTCTTAAACGCCCTAAAATTTCAAAAGAACTCATAGGCGTAGAAATTCTGTTTAAAAAAGGGGCACTTACTACCCGTCTACCACAGACAAATAGTTTGTCATTTTTAAAGAACATTATGTCGTCACAAAACATACCTAAAATTAAAATATATATATAAATTCTGCACAGTGTATCTCGGCTAGGAAGCGATTTAGACCTTCATCAACTGTCAAAGTTTAAAAGGGGACACCCTGTATATTATTCGATTTTTTAAATCTGCTTAAAATTTCCTTTCAAACGATCTATCACACATGATGCACAAAAAAATGTATTTCAAATTCAAAATTACTTTTTGTAATTCAGTAGAAACATTTTTTTTTTATTTAATTATAATGTGATAGGTACATCAAAAATATGTTGCGTATTCCATTAAAAAGAACTATATACAGGCTGATTCAAAATTCACTACAAAGAATTTAGGGGCATATTTTTGACGTCAAAATAAAACTTTTTTTCTATAGTCCAAAACAAATTTTAAAATTTTTACCGTAAATAGTTATAAAATATGAAAATATTGTGTTTGGTGGTGGTATGGCATTTAACTCTTCATTAGCCGATATCTCTTAAACGGTTGGTCTAAAAGATTTCGACCAAGTATACTGTTTTTGCTTAAAATAGGGGAATAAACGCACTAATACGAAACGTCAACGTGCAGGGTAGTAAAAAAGTTAGGGCCAATTTAATTCAAGCGTACCCTTATAGTTGACGCCCTCTACAAGCAGCGTCAAAAGCAATGGCATAATTAAATTTATCATCCTAAAAGACCCCCGTACCAAAAGTTTTATGCGTACATTAAAATCTATTTGGAAATTATTTCTAAAAAATAAAAAAATAATAAAAAATTTGACATCCTGTGTATCGATAACTAAGCGTTTGTGGACACACGTTTATAGGAAAATAATTCTTATTTTGATCTCAAAAATACGCTACTAAATTCTTTGTACTGAATTTTGAATCACCCTCCATGTATAAATGTGTTAAAACTGACAAACCGGAAGTTGCGTTGGCCGCTGAATTTTACGTAAAAAATTGTGCAAAAATATCTTTAAAAATAATCAAATATATTCATAAACAAACTAGTTATAGAAAAATATCCTATATCTCTGAAACTAATAAAGATATAGAGATGCGGTTTCAATTTTACTCGAAAATCGATCCCGTAGCATTTAAACTACTCTCTTTGGGGGAATGAGAAAACTTCCAAAAGTGTCGAATTTGGCTCACTAGTCACTAATCACTAAAATCATATGGACTGAAATTGTTGCAAATTTACTTACGATTTCAAATGAGATAGGTCATATCTCCATTATTATTAGAGACAGTTCTATCAAACTTCATATCACTGTAATCTTGTGTAGGCATTCTATATTTTCTTAAAAATTTTGTATAATAAGTAATTAATATTTTTTTTAATTAAATTTTAGCCTGTGCAAATTGGAAGACCCTAACGCACCTGAACCTGGTGAACACTGCTTCACACCACTGTTGCTAGCTGATGGCTCCAGTCAATACAGCGTCTCAAAAGATGAATTTTACATTGAAAACAAGATAAAGCTTCCAGAAGAGACTTGTGAACGATGTGTCCTACGATGGCATTACAGAGCAGGTACTTACATGTGTATTAATTTTCTAAGTTCATGTAACAAATTGGGGAAATTCCTTGAACCATTTTACCATCACAGTCTTGTGAAACAAGAAAATTTAAGAGTTATCTTCCTTATTATCTCCTAGAAAATAAATTCAAAATTTCAAATACATACAATTTAAAGCCATAGTATCAGAAAATAGTTTATAAATATAATGTGTTCAAATAATACAGAAAAATTAATCTATTTAAACACATACTTCAGACAGTTTTCATATTTTTATATTTCAGTTTTATTTTCCTCTGAATTCTCTGAAAACAATTTATTATTCTGCTTAACTATGTTGATATTTTAGATATGTTGCGTAAATTCCGAAGTATTTACGTGGTTGCATTTTTGCGACTTATTATTAAATAACTTCATATTTCAGGTAACAACTGGGGAGAATGTGGTGATGGAAGTTCCGGACTGGGATGTGGACCTCAAGAAACCTTCCGTTCTTGTGCCGATATCAGCATTGTTTAGTTTAAACTCTATTTTAACCTTGGTTTAATTAGCTAATAATTAGGTTTCAAATACTCTATTGGGCATATTTTGCTTTTCTGCCACATCTAAGTACTTTTGTATTTGTATGTAATAATATTTATAAATAATTTAATAAATATTTATTTTTTTCTATAGAATAATAATTTATGTTTTAAAAACCTTATCCTTTTAAATAGTGTTATAAAGACATAGAGTGCTTTGCACCGTTAATAATTAACTTTTGGATTTGGTAACTGTTAGTTAATTTTAATTATTAGTTAAATTGGATAGAGCTTGCACCAATTCATTTAAGTTATTAGTTAAAAAATTAAAGATTAAAATTAAGTAAGTGATGTTGGTTACAATGAAAACGGGTTTTTTTATATAATGTCGTTTGTATATTGGCGTCATTGTGTCAACATAACCTGTTTTTCTCTGTTTTGTGTCAGTCAGTCTGGGAGATACGAAGTGTTTAAGAATTGTAAAATACCTATTATGTTCTGATTAAAATTATAGTTTGTGAAAATGACCGAAAATATGAAACGTCCACGTTCGACAAATTTTACAAACGAATAGAATATTTTGAATGGCTTCTTTTGAAAGCCTAAAACGTTTTCTAAATGTGATGTCATCCATTGTATGGAAATAACTGGCTCTTTGGTATAATCGACGAGGAATGCCCAATTGTATTATATTCAATACTTCTAAGTCATCATTATCATTAATTTCCAAATTATTAAAATTATACAAATTATTCACTTCCATGAACAGTATTTCAGCCTTTTATAAATGATAAACACAGATTCTAAGCTAACTTCAATAAAACACAACACATCAGCAAACGCCAATAATGTCATTATTACCACTTTATCCATACTTAAAGTATGGATTAATTTTAACTAAAAATTAGTCTCTTACTAACAGTTAAAATTGACTGCAAATAATTTATATACTTCACCTAAAAATAATGGGGAAATATAGAAACAAAAATTACTTAATTAATTTTTGGAAAAAGTAGCCTTATATGTATAAAAAGGGGAAAAGGAAATGGGAAAAATGAAAATGTGAGACCACCTTGACAGAAATAAATTTCGTTTTTTGTAAATTATAGATACCTAGTGCGGTTGTTATAATAAATAAATCATATTAAAAGTTGAGCACATGGGTAGACTTAAAGAATTTGAGGCTACTACAGTAGTTTTAATTTAATATATTGTATAATGTCATATGTTACATAACATAATTTTCTTATATGTTATTATTTATTTTGGTACTGGAAAATTTTTATAAATAACCTTTTAGTTGATAGTGTCGTATACTTCATACACTTCAAGATTCGCAAATGTTTTGAATAGCCGCAGTATTTCTACAAAAGAGAACCATATAACGCAGTTCCCCCCGCAAAATAGGAATCAAATAAAAAATCACCGATGTTTTTAAAGTTTTCACCGATGTTTTAAAAAAATTCACCGCTGAGCCACCCAGATGAGAAGATCGCCGCCAAGAGTCCTCCGTTCCTTCGAACGACGATGACAACGTGTGCCGCTCTTTAACCGAGTCACTGACAGGAGCCAGGAGCGGCTAAATTTTTCACCCCACTTTCCAAGAAGTGGCGAAACAACATCCAGAGGACTTCAAATTCGCACCCCTAAAGGACCTTAGGGTAGGTATTAACACTAATTAGTTTCAGACCTTCAACCCACAGAGACAGCCGTATTCGTCGAGGACGGAGTTTTTCTGGTTCGAAAAATACTGGAACTAAACCAGACCCTACATTAGGCCGCCTAACGGAATCGACCCAGCCTGTGAGCGAACACCAACCCAGGTTTCCCGCAGTTTATTAACCAGAGCATAGTTGCCTGGCCAGAGTTTGTACTTGACCCAATCCAAAGGATTTCTATTGTATAGAAACCACCGCATTGCATACTTCGTATCATGATATACTTAAATCAATAAAGCTCATAAATTTTAAACTGCGTCTCGAGTTAAAATATAATTCTCCAAAAACATTACCAAACCGGGCGCTACGTTCTCATACATAGCCATCACGCTGACAATGCAAAACAAGCTTTTAAAGTTTGTTGTACTGGCGCTTTAAAGAGGCCATACACAATCAATCCCAAATGCTTTTAGCAGTGATTTTCTGACACTAGGGTAGCAGACCCGCCAGTGATATAAAGGGTTCAATTGAAAATCCGTTACGCAAAACATTTAAACCATACAAAATCTTTATTAAAACTAAGTGCAAGTATCCAAAGTACGTCTTAAGTCAAACAAAATAAATTAGAGGAGGAGGAGGAATGACTTCAAATCCCGAGACAAAACGAACACACGCTTAATATCAAAACATTAAGATTGATAGTAAAATAAGACCATAAGAATCTTCAGGGGCTGTTTTTTTAATTTGTAGTACGTATGTAAAAGTAGCCAAAATGAAACTACCTAAGAAACGCTATAAACAAAATACTCTCAGACAACAATTTAACTCTACTTTTTTTAAAATCTAGAATTACAAAGAAAGAAATCAGTGTATCAATTTGCGACTGTTCCAATACTAAAAATATATGTGTTAACTTCCATAAAAGATCTTTTTAACAAATTTTATTATCTAAATGATTCATTCTCACGTCTATCTACAGGGTGTATTTAAATGGAGGAGCACAAATAATACCAAAGATTTCTTCGGTGAAAATAAGTCGATTTAACCTAACATACCTATATCCCAAGTCGCATAATAAAAAAGATACGGGGTGTCAAAGTGAAATTTAAAAAATGGCTTTTCCTTAATAATTTCTATAATTTTAGTCAGAAATGTTTCAAATTTTCAACAGAGAGGTTTTTTAATGATGATAAAAATAATATAATAATGAGTACGAGGCGCCCTCTGCAGGCAACGTTTTGCATTAAATATGTAGTAACTTTTTTGCCAATCCCCGTATACAGCTTTTAGTAATAAAATATGAAATATTGGACTTTTTTAACCAAAAAAAGGTATAGATACTAATGCCAACTGTTGAGGAGATATTTTCGCCTCAAAAGTTTTTCTAGCAGGAACACGACTCATCATTAGTATACATAATTTGTTATTTTATTCAAGTCCAAAACTATTTAATATCTAGGATGCAGGTAAATAGTGACTAAAATCAATTAACACTTTAAACAAATACTTCAAAATTGCAATTTATGAGTATTATCGACTGACATTGATCTACTCGATTTTTTTATTTATTTAAGCAACTCGAACCTTGGTATTCGTAGAGGTATAAATCCATAACACTAATTTATGAAATTAAAAATATCTCCTCAACAGTTGGCATTTTCAATAAGTATACCTTTTTTTGGTTAAAAAAGTCCAATATTTCATATTTTATTACTAAAAGCTGTATACGGGGATTGGCAAAAAAGTTACTACGTATTTAATGCATAACGTTGCAAGCAGAGGGCGCCTCGTATTCGACAATCAAAAATCATTATTATATTATTTTTCCCATCATTAAAAAATCTCTCAGTTGAAAATTTGAAACATTTCTGACTAAAATTATAGAAATTATTAAGGAAAAACCATTTTTTATTTTTCACTTTGACACCCTGTATCTTTTTTATTATGCGACTTAGGATATAGGTATGTTAGGTTAAATCGACTTATTTTCACCCAAGGAATCTCTGGTATCATTTGTGCCCCTCCATTTAAATACACCCTGTATAGTACGAGTGTAAAATAAAGAATAAAATTGTTTAAACTTGCATATTCAGTTTTTGAAAAAATTCTCACTCTCACAAGTCGATTTTTATTTTTAAAAATCAATTTTCCAATATATATCGCTCTTATTTACCGCAATTGGAGGCGGAATAAAAAAAAAGTACTATTAGGTAGCAGTAGATATAATTGTTTTAACATTTTGGAAGGACCTTTTATCTTATTTAAGGTAAAACATTGTTCCAATCGGCATATTAAGAGTCTAATATGTTATTCGTAATATTATTCTCAATGAATTTGGGAACCGCTAGGTCTTTCGTCAAGAAGCTGATGAAAAATTAAATAATTTTTGATTTGTTATTTGTTGATTTTGTTGAGTTGAATAAATTATAACATTCCGTAAAACTACAGTTTTTATTGAATATCTTGACTTTCAATACATTTATTTGAAAAATTGTTTTATAGTTGTTGGGGGTAAAAACATCCTTAAATAGAGAAAGACATATGTACCTACTTCTTACCATTCAAATCATAAAATTGAAAATCGGCGTGAACCACCATTTTTTCCAGATTATTACTTGATTATTACAAATTTTTCTGAAATTTCCTAGAAAGCAAGCTATTGTTTTTACTGTTCCTTTATTATTTTTCAGTTGTGTAGGAGGTACATTAACTGTTTGTAATTATTAACTTAAATTTTTTCATTTTTTTAGTATTTTTTCTAATTATATAGTTATTTTGCCATGCTGAAAAGAGATATAAATTAAAATATTTAAGAATATTTGAGGTTATTAGATAAATGACTAAAAACCCTATTAAATAAAATAACTGCCTCAATTTTTATGGATTTATTGTATAGTGGAAAAGTGGATAATAGGTATATGTATTTGAAAACGAGTTTGAAGAAGTGAATTAACTTTATTCGACATTACAATCACCAATTATTTAATCATTATGACTAAGTATTTGTATTTTTAACATACGAGCACATTGAAAATTCTTTACTTGAAAATGTATCATTTGTTTATTTGTATGTATTGTATTGTATTTATTTGTATTGTCTATGATATTCATATAAATATCCTTCAAATAGTTCAAGGAGCTTATCCACCCGTGATGTTTCGTCAGTGTAGTCTTCTTGGCTCATTTTCTATTTCTTCACTTATTGTTAGTGTTATAAGTGAATATTTTTCCCAGATTTTTCTTTATAAAATTGTTTCCAATTGTCTTGAAAATTTACACTTCATCTGGAGAAAGCGCGAACAAAATTGTTGCAAAATTCTTTCTTTACATTTTATGTGTAGAATTCACAATAATTATTGCAGCAACATTTTTAATTGCATCCTTAATATTCTTAAATCATATTTTAAACATTAACTTTATTACTTTCTGTTAGATTGACTTTTTTGTTTCACTACTGTTTTTTTTCAACATAGTGTGTGTGTTATATTATTTCCCATCTGCACTCTCCTGTTCTGTAATTGGGTGTTAACCTGCAGAACAGTGTATTTTCAAATAAATAAATATAGAATTGTAATATTATTTGGTAGCTGAAAAAATGTCCCTTATCAGATGAAATGCACTTTACAGAGTTAGTGATTTGTTAGTGACACTTAATGACTGTATTTTGGGTCCTTCAGTGTAAATTTTTATCACGTGGGTTAAAAAACTACTCTCAGATATTTTATCACGTCAAAAAATATGTTTTGCACTAGATCTCATTTGTTGAGTAATTAGTCTTTTATATTATAATATAATTAAGACTATTTGCATTCTATTTTTTTTTTCTAATTTTCAATTTAGTCGGTTACTTGGTTCCTAGCCAGATTTTTTATATACTCATCAAAAAACATGTACAGGAAACACTGATGATAAATTATTAGGGACAATTGAGATAATCACATACCGCAGGAATTTATAATGGGGTTTTCCGGATAATGATTACAATCCGGATTATGATAATCTCAAAGTTATTTCAAACTGATACTTCGCGATATCGGTCTTCCCCGAACAGTATCATCACATTTGCTACCACTAAATACTTCAAAACTTTATGCAACATAATTTATCTGAAGAAGATTATTCTTTGCTTCTTTGCTATTCCTGCCAGATTTGAAATAAAAGTCATCGATAATTTATGAACAGCTGGAAGAATTGATAGGCAAATGATTTCTTGGTTAAGAATAAAGAATTTTTATCCTGAGTAATGGGTAATGCGTGTCATTTGCTTTTCTTGTTGTTCAGTTTTCGCTTATCTTCCTAATGACACAGCCACACAAAAGTTACCTGTTCTGTAGATGATACTAATGCTGCCCTATGTATTTAGACCCTAAATCTAACCGGATCTCCCATTCCATTCTTCATCAGATCTTTCAAATTGTCAAAGACCACCCCTTATATAAATGTTAACAGCCAATACTCTATATTCAGTAAATTTCTCTTCGATCTCGGTTCTAGAAATGAGCCGATGCATATTTTGGGTATTCAAATGCTCAATTAACACTTGTAAAACTAACCCTAAAATCTAAAAATTGGATGATCAAGTTACAACTCAAACCATAAATCTACAATACGCATCAAAATTTGCTAATGGGTTTCTCTTTAAAGTAATCGATTTGCAGTCATGATATATAAGTTTCTGAATAGAGTTGTGTCGAGGAAATCGGTTCAGTTATAAAACTACACCTAAAAGTTGCAGTAAATCAATATACCATGGTTTTTAGTTTTCCATCTACCTTGATACTACCAGCGCTCCATTTCTTTTATGTTTTGATGGAACTTCTCTTTGTTCTTCGTTGTAGAAAAAGTAGTAAAATTTTCAAGGAATTACTCTATATAGTACATGAAGTGCATTATCAAACTCGTCAAACCTGTTTTTTATATGTATACCATTTTTTATACATTATGTTCTAATGAGTTCTAATGAGAAAATTGACTTCATACATTCGTAAGTAGATTACTTCTCTAAGAATTTTACGGATTTTTAGTAACTCTAAGGAGAAATATTTCACCAGGACATGACACGGAACATCAATATCAAGGTAGATGAGATGAAAATTTGATGACGTATCGTTGTTGAATGTTCAAAAATATATAGGTAAAAAAAAGACGGAAAAAAATCCTCCATATAGTAAGAATAACTCAAAACTACTGTATTAGTTCTCATTATCTTGACCCGTTTACCTTTAGAATTTCAACTATGATTGTAGATAGACACACTTGCAAGCTTGTATTACAAACAAAATAGCTATCACCACTCTATATTGTCTGTGCTTGTATCCAAAGAAAAACCCATTAAATATAAAGTCGTGGCTTGAGGCTTCAATAATTGCAGAATTACAAATTTTGGCGTATTAAATAAGCTTGGATCACTCACTTGTGTCGTGTATAGGACGGGTGGTGATGGTTCGTAATTTGAGTTTGTGACACATTTTATTTATTCGACTATTTGGTAAGAGCATTTTAACATGGTACTAGCAACAAATCCCTTAGAGAATACAAACAATACGATAAATCTACAGTACCTAGTTATTGATTAATGAAAATGATTTGCAAACTGCTTTGGGTATTGTCAATATTTGTGTGGTTTTCAGACCTCTGTAATCTTCAATTTAGCTCCAATGTGGATAGAAAATATATTATTCAAGGTGTCCCACTAAGGACCGCGAGGTACGATATTAGGGAAAGTATAGGTCCTAGAGCTTCGGGAAAAAATTTCTTTGAATAAATCGATCAAGAGAAATCGCTGGAAATAGTTCGTAGCTCAGCCGCTATGGGGCGTAATCTACATATCAACACAAAGTTGAATTTTTCTCAGAAATGTTTCCTTTCAGGTATATTAAATAGCCGAATTAATTGCTCATAACTTTTGTTATTGACATTTTGTTCTGTCCTTCGACAGAAAGCGTGGGGGAAGCTTCTAATGTCTGATCAGAAAAATGTATTTTTTTTAAGGATTGGCTCATCAAAAGCCCATAGTGTTGCACCTCGTTGGAAAGGTCTTTTCATGCTTTATCTCGTGGTTGATGGGTAATTTCATTTACCTCAATATGGAAACCTATAGATGGCGTTATTTCAAAAGAATGTCGTTTTATGGATTTTTCTCAAAAATTTTAAATGCAATGCTATAGTTTTCTTTACATAAATGAATTCAGTACAAGAAATTGATGAATATAAGATAAGATTGGAATTTCTAACGAAAGTGTTGTTTAAATGGTATAGCCTATTTGGTTATTTATTAGCGCTGTTTATTCAAGTGTAGGTTGTTTCACGTTTTCTTAAAAAAGGGAAATAGCAGAATAAAACTTTTTTTAGGTTAGAGCATATAACGCTAAAAGGGGTTCGATATCTGTTTTTGTAATCAAGTTGTTCCCAAATTCATTTATGTAAAGAAAACTATAATATTGCAATAAATTGACTAACGGATAGAAAATACGGTTTATACCTACGCCATTCTTGAAGAATTATAGAGCCTTTAGCAGTATTGTCAGGAAAAAATTGTACTCTATTATGTGTCGTACATGTAGGTATACGATGACAGTTATTTGGCAATAGCTTAATCTTTAATTGTGTAATTTATTTTCGTAAATCATTATAAGCCCAAGTTACAGAGGCAGGCAAAGGATTAAAAAATTCGGAAGATTAAGAGACGTAAACATTAATTTATAACCTACTTCAAGGGATATTTTGGTATAACCAAACGATATTATATCTTTTGGGAATTTTTAAATATTTATAAAAGAGAAACAACAAAGGATTAAGCAGGTAAACTGACACATAAATACAAACATAGGCGCTTTATCTGATATTGGAGCAATTACTAAGAAAAATCTCGCAACCAGAAAACTAATCTTATCATGTGTTTTGTTTATAAAAACGGAGACAACTCTACCCCAACCAAGTAAAATCGTGAAATCTACCAAAATAAGAACAATATGTATAAAATCTTTGTTTTCGTTGTTGCAGCGTATCTGATTATAGAAACTATGGAACATGGAATGATGTTAGAGCCCCCAAACAGGAGTTCACTATGGAGGTTCAATTTGTCCGACAAATTTAACTACGACGACAATCAAAATTACTGTGGCGGTTTAACAGTAAGTATTTTTTCATTATTTAGTACCTTGTATTCTCACACTTTGCAGAAAACTTTAAACGTTAGGACAAATATTAAGAAAATTTGAAACTTAATTAAATTTTTTAATTATTAAATAACGACACAACGGGGATTACTACTGAATTAACGTACTCCTCGTTGTTTTACAGAAAATATGGAATTAGATCTATTTAAATAATGAACACTTACAATGAATTTACAGATTTTAGTTATTCAATGTATATGATATACCATAATTTCGTCGGTCCTAAATTGCTTCCTAAGGATACTACGGCCATTCTAAGGATATTATACAGGGTGGGCCTCCAGTAACGCCTCGGTCGCTAGGGACCAAACGGCAAATCTTACAGAAACCTGTTTAGGTGGGTATGTGTAGGTTGTTTACGGCTACATTTTAAAAATATTTTGAAATATACGGGGTGTCCAGGAAAAGTGTACCATATCAAAGTTATGTATTCTTAAATGGAACACCCTGTATTTTACTGCATTTTGGAAGCACCGTAAAAAAATAGGTGAACTTTATTAAAGGTTCTGCATACCTAGGACTTACAGTTTGTGAGATATTTCAATTTTAGTGAAAATGCAGGCATAGCGTAGAAATTTAATATTAGCAATAAAAAAATAATTTTAAGGAAGCAGCTTTGGAGGGTCTATTTTAGATCCTTGAAGTTATAAATTGTTATATTTGTCGTCACTTAGTATTATACAGGGTGTTCAAAAAACTGCTGAATACTTCTCTCAACTTTAAACAGCAATAACTTGGTTATTTTAAATGGAACACCCAGTATATTTTTACTTTGGGAGTTGGGAAATTTAAAACTCTTTCAAACTGTGTATAGGTTCCCTATACCTATCTCTAACGGTATTGGAGATATTTGTGCCGTTTCGTTTTTTATCGATTTTTTTTGTAAGATGTATCCACGTGTCTTTATCGAGGTCTTTACTGAATTGGTTTGGGTTCTTCTTGATGACGTCTCTTTAAATATATTGAGAAAAATGAGGATGCAATTAGATGGCGCACCTGCAAATTTTTCATATTCAGTGAGAAATTATTTATATCGAAAATTTAGTAATAAATGGATAAGTAGGAATGGTGCATGTCAGTGGCCACGTAGGTGTCCAGACCTCACCGTAATGGACTTCTTTGTTGCGAGCTATATAAAAAATCTTGTATACAATGTTCCACCTATTACTTGCGATGATATTGGAGGGAAGGATTAGAGATGCATTTGCGTGAGAATATCATTTGAAGATAGAATAAGATGCTGTATTCAGGAGAATGGTTATCAATTCGAACATCAATTAAAATTTTTCTTTGTTTTTTCTAAAAGTAAAAGTTCCTTTTATCATTATCATGAAAATATTCAAAAAAGTTTTCTAATAAAAAATATTATTTTATAAGCCGAATAATTATAAAAAGTTATTAATTTTGTATAAATATGTTTGTAGTAAGTAACTGAATTATTTATGAACATGAAAAATATTTATTAAAGAAAATTTTACTTTTAGAAGAAACAAAGAAAAATTTTAATAGATGTTCGAATTGATAACCATTCTCTTGAATACAGCATCTTATTCTATCTTCAAATGATATTCTCACATTCCTTAGAATATTTGGGGTGATTGTGGCAAATGCATATCTAATCCTTTCCTTCATATCATCGCAAGTAGTAGGTGGAACACTGTGTACAAGATATATTTTTATACAGCCCGAAACAAAGAAGTCCATTACGAGAGGTTTGGACACCTGTGGTAGCCACTGACATGAACCATTCTTACCTACTCATTTATTACTTAATTATCGATTTATATAATTTCTCACTGAATATGAAAAATGTGCAGGTGTGCCATGTATTTGCATTCACATTTTTCTCCTTATATTTACAGAGACGTCATCAAGAAGAACCCAAACCAATTCAGTAAAGACCTCGATAGAGACACGTGGATACATCTTACAAAAAAAATCGATAAAAAACGAAACGGCACAAATATCTCCAATACCGTTGGAGATAGGTATAGGAAACCTATATACAGTTTGAAAGAGTTTTAAATTTCCTAACTCTCAAAGTAAAAATATACTGGGTGTTCCATTTAAAATAACCAAGTTATTGCTGTTTAAAGTTGAGAGAAGTATTCAGTAGTTTTTTGAACACCCTGTATAATACTGAGTGACGACAAATATAACAATTTATAACTTCAAGGATCTAATATAGACCATCCAAAGCTGCTTCCTTAAAATTATTACGCCTTTCCTGGACACCCTGTATATTTCAAAATATTTTTAAAATGTAGCCGTAATACACACACATACCCACCTAAACAGGTTTCTGTAACATTTGCCGTTTGGTCACTAGCGACCGAGGCGTTACTGGAGGCCCACCCTGTATAATATCCTTAGAATGGCCGTAGTATCCTTAGGAAGCAATTTAGGACCTATGTTCTTATAATCTTTTTTCCAATTTTCATATGTATCAAAATTTCTCAGAGATCATCAGACAAAAATCCTTTAGAAACCTGTATTAAAAAAAATAGATAAATATGTAAAAATATAGGTTCAGAGTGTGCTTCCGTTGTCAATATTTGTTGAGATTATTAAGGAAAACACCCACAAAGAATTATTTATGAAACGGTGGGATGAAACAAATAGCTGCCAATTTGCTAAGGAGTTCCTAGAATACCCTATATAGCCAAAAAATACCTGTCTATGTCTATGTCAAATATTTGCCTGTTGACAGATATTCGAACTAGACACTATTGGCTAAGGAAACACCTTCACTACATGAGGAAGTGTGGAACACCTCTTTGTAGGGGTCGTGAACAGAAAGACAAGACAGTAATACATGTGCTATGTTACTGCTATGATGCACTGTAGCCTCGTCAACAAGAGAATCCGTGTTGGGAGAACGTTGACCTTCTATGGCCACTTTTTCTGTTTAATAAGTTGGTTAACTGCTCAGATGCATTGATCTCCTATTGGGAGAAGTATAAAGGGGCTCAATGGGGCCTAAGTGGTTTAGCTTCCAAATTCCAAATTCATAAAAAATAATATCCTGTATCTCATTTTTTACATATTCAGAATGTGATATATGTACTTTTTTGGCACTACATTTAGCGAACTATAACTTAGTTGGTGTTGGTGACGTGGTCTAATTTTGAAACTAGTTCACAATTATTTTTTTTTAAATTTGTTATCATATATACGTGAGTATATTTGTTAAAAATAGAAATCCCTCATAGAAAAATGACTAATGACAAGATAATCCATAAAAAATGTTTCCTTGAAGATTAACCACAAGTGTTTATATTAGTTTTTAAATCTGATCTCGATCTACTTGTCGATAATTATCAAATTCTGTCAGGATTATACGATAAATTTTTTTACAAAAGTTAGCCATGGAAATAAATAATAGTATCGAATTTTGAACATACTGACATCAGTAAATAAATTAAATTACATTTCCTTTTTAAATATAACATATGTATTAAGTAAATATTTTTATACCTGATGAAGTATCCAAGTTGTCTTTCCATCTGATTTACGACGTTTTAAAATAGAATCACGCTCTTAGACTAATAATTGACAGTAACTTACAAATGTTTCCAAATCACTGGATTGGTAGACGGGGTGCAGTTGCATGGCCGTCAAGATTCCCCGACTTAACACTCCTGGATTATTTTTTTTGGGGATATTTGAAAGAAAGAGTCTACCAGGACGGACCGGATAATATTGAGAATTTAAAGAAGATTAGGGCGAAGATGCATATTTTACCAGCTGAAGTCATTCAGAATGCTGTGGACAGCTTTTACTATCGTCTTGGAGAATACCAAATAGTAAATGGAGGACATTTTCAGCATTTGCGACATTGAGTTTATTTTTGTAAATTATCTAGTTGTTTCAATTTCTAAATGAAAAAAAAACTTGTTATTGAAAAAATAAAACTTGTTTATTTGGTATGGCTGGATTCGGTTTTCTATAAGCTTTTCAACGAGCACCCTCATGCCTTATGTTTCCATTTGAAAAAAAAAGTAGGGGTAGCTGGGGGTTAGGGGGTTGAAGAAAAATTAATTATTATATAACCGAAAGATGGGAAAAAATCAAAATCAGTTAACGTGTTTCGGCGTGTTAAAAAATTAACTCATTAAAAAGATATGAATTTTATTCCGTACTTCTGGCCATCCCCGTATAAATGGTGATGAATATATATTTATCTTAATTACACATACAAATTTTAATTAATAAACATCTTATGAGGATAAATTGTTTGAAGTAATTAATTTACAAAATCTTATTAATAACTATATAATATATAAGAATCCCAGAGCTGAGCTACAAAGGTAGACATTAAAAATGCCACAAACCTTCACTTGGAATAAAATGAAATTCAATTTTATCTTCGTTTTCGTAGCTGAAGAAGTTGGCCATTGAACGATATTGGAATCTCCAAACAGGAGTTCCATGTGATGCTTTAACGTATTTGGTAGTATTCCAGATTATGACGATAATCATAACTATTACGATAGCTTAGCTGTAAGGTGATATTACTTTGTCAAATTTTCTGCGTTAATTTTTTCTTGAGAGAACAGAGCACATACACAACTCTTCACTTCAAATACTGATCTGTTTGTATATTTATCTACATTTTCTTGTTAGATTTTTCTTTATCTTGAGAAAATAACATTACTTACGTTTTACAGCAGATGAACTTCATCTGCTGTAAAACGTAGGTACCTATTCTAATGCACTGGAGAATAAGGTGTGGTGGCTAACTAGAGAACATTTAGGTTCATACAAAGTTTCTTCTTCTGAACGAACATTAACTAGTCATAGAAAATTGTTACATTTCAATAAGTATTTGGGATAATGATGTGGGATGAAAATGAAATATGCAAATTTTTGGAAAAGTCTAATGCAATTTAACCGTTAATAGTGGTAGTTACATTTTCATAACCTACATTGTATTGTGTATTTACAGAAACAAACAGAAAATGGAGGTAAATGTGGGGTATGTGGAGATGCGTACACAGATCCTCATCCACAAGACAATGAAAATACTGGCAAATATGGGGAAGGAATAATAGTAGCGATATATGAACCTGAAAGTGTTATAGATGTTCAAATAAAATTGACAGCGAATCATATTGGTACTTTCACTTATAGGTGAGTTTGTTTATTTCAAATTTACTTAACTTTATGGTTTATTTATATTTCTTTTCCTTATTGAACCAATTTTTAAGATCCTTGCTAAATTACATGTCATTTGGCTATTTCTAATTTCAGCCTGTGCGTACTGGAAGACCCCGATGGACCTGAATCTGGCGAGGACTGCTTCATGCCGTTGGTATTGGAAGACGGTTCTACATACTATAACGTGACTAAAGAGGAATTCGATATTGCCAATAGGGTGCAACTTCCATCTGGCATTACATGTGAGAGATGCGTGCTGCGTTGGCACTACAGAACAGGTATTTGAGGATTTCATTTAAGGATCTTCGCTGATTTTTTATAACTATATTAGCTACTGAAATAAGAGGTCAACTATTTTAAATATTATATTTTAAAGGATGGACATGACAGTTTAGTTCACAATAAAAATATCGTCGAATCAAAGTATTCAAATTCAATGGACGGTCATATATTAGCAGATTATTTAAAGTGTTTGATTCTTTCTCGAGCAAGCCCATAAAAAATTCTATGTGTGTGGAAAAGTTCTGATTGAGAACAAAGATCAGTTGTAAAGAACTTCTTCTGGTGACTCAATCAGATGTTATTAAAAAAGTTGTTAGTTACATTCGCAGAAAATTCATTTCTCAATTAACTCACTAATTTCCAATTGGTTAAATGGAACGACATTTCTATACTTATTTCTGTTAGCGATTATTTTTTTTATCTATTTTTCTCTCCCCTTTTAGATGAGGTAAGGCCTTTTTGCCTAAAACGTAATAGGGTCGTGTCCCATTTTATTTTCAAATTAAATTGAAATTTTGCGCAGTTGGTATCTTTAAAAAAATTGTGTATTTTGCAATTTCGACGATAACATATTTGGTAAAATGTTCTCTTAATATACTTCATCTAATTTAAGAAATTATATTAATTTATTATAGAGATATTAAGGAGCCAGAGAGTGCCAATAAGGCTTTTTTTAAAACATTTATTTTTTTTATTCATTGAATACAGTTTTGGATCTTTAACAATTATTCCAAAATATTCCGTCTTTTGGAGCATCGTTTTTATTTAATTTCTTATTTATACGGATTAGTTCCAGGATTAAAATTATGATGTCTTATATTTTGTATTAGTGAGGGTATAAATCTAATAAACCGATAATAATTGTTTTTTAGGTAATAATTGGGGAGTCTGTGATGATGGTAAGTCCCAACTTGCATGCGGGCCTCAAGAAACCTTCCGTTCATGTTCCGATGTGGCTATTCTTTAATCGATTCAGGATATGAGAGAGCAAATAAGACTATTATAATAATATTTATTGTTTTTTTTTAATAAAACATTATTTATTAGCTGTTTTATGGCATTTACAACCCGTGCTGACATTTAAAGTGCCATGATTCTTCAGGTTATTTCGGCATACTGCTAGCTACAGACTTACATCGCACTTACTTAGCTTTAGCTAGGAAACCTTGCACTTGCCCTTATTATTTTCAGGTTGCAGTTACAGGGGCCACTACGAAGCTGCTTAGACAGTCATTATTGTTCTGAGGAGCGTTCTTGGCCTTCGAATTGGAAATAATAACTAAAAGCAACATCAGGGCAAGCCTAAGGATTCTGCGGACTTCACAGAGTCTAGCCTAAGAACAAGTAGGGCAGGTAAAAGATTCCTAGTTACTGCTAAGGCTGTGAGATGTAATTCTATAACCACAGGCCACGGCATAGGAACCCGAAAAGCCATGGTACGTTAAAAGACTTTATTTATTTGTTTAGCTAATATTTTTCTGGAATTCCAAAATATTCCGTCTCTTGAAACGTCGGTTTCCATTTAATTTTATAATCTATATTACTAAAATAAAAATAATTATTTATCAAGATATTTTATGTCCTCCTAAATTAATATAAGGCATATATAAAATTCTTACACCATTCAAACTGAAATTACTTGTTACTTTATGTTATAACATTTGAAATGAATTTCTTGAAAGGTACCTAGATTTACTTTTAAAAAAAAATTTTTCGTCTTTAAGTAGGCAAGTATACAGGGTGATTCGCAACTTATCCAAAAAATTTGGGAATAGATGCAGCATGAGAAATGGAATCAATATTGTAAAAAAAAATTTTGTAAAATCCTTAGTTTCCGAGAAAAAACTATTGAAGTTATAGTACATTCAACCACTACATAGCTGGACTAGCTGGAACTGTAGTCTCTAGCGTCATTCGCCACGTGGCCTCAGCGACTCCGAATACTGAATTCGGATTTTGCAATCGTCGTTGCGATATTTACCTGTTATCTGTGGTGTTTTAGTAGTTAGTGTCAAAAATGGGTAGTTAGTGTTAAAAATGGTTTGCGTGTACTCGGAGTTGATGGATAATTTACGGTGAAGCATTTGTGTTATGGTGAAACAAGACAACATTTGTGTTAGTTCGTAGAAACTGTGTACAACGAACCCAAATGTGTTTACACATTGGTGGATAAAATATTGAACAGTTGTTGTAACATCGGGTATGTCAAATGATTTTATTATTTAAAAACACAAATTAATTTTATTAATTAATAAAGGCAAAAGCAGTTGAATTTGCCGATATAAAATAGGTGCGATAAAATTCTATTTACATATTTCTTTCCTTGCGAAAGTTTTTGTCCGTTTTTATCACACCGCCATGCCGGTCGCATTGTGCTGGGTCAGGTTTTACAGTGGACCAGTTTCCAGTGCCGTGCAGAAGTGTATTTTTAAATCATTTTCGAACTGCCCTTTTTGATTTTATCTTTACAAAATTGTATTTGTAAGGGTCCCCTGTACATCCAGAATTTTTTTTTGGATAAGTTCTGTTTCACCCTGTATATCATGAATATACATATGTACACGTATACCTATGACGTACGTTTGTAATTATTTGACTACATAATTGTGCCAGACCGTTCAGAAAAGGACCATGCGAAATAAACTACCTATTCAAATCGCGTGTTGTGGGTTGCCTATCCTATAACTCTTGACTTATAAATAACACAGGCTCACAAAATAAAAAAAAAAATGACTGACCTGGAGACCGCACTGAGCTATCTATATTTTATGTATTTTGAGTCACTGAAAAATACCGGCTGAAAAATCGTAGAAAAGTCGACTAATGGACATCAGCATATTCAGGAAATTGAAATTAGGATTACCTTGAACGAATTAAGTTAAGATAAAGTTAATAAAAAGTTGTTTTAGGACATATGTTTCGTCTAATTTTAAGTGAAGAATTAGGTATTTGAAATATTTTGGTTCGATTTAAATAAAAATCTGTTTTCACCTTTTTCTTAAAAATCACCACTTGGATCAGTTTCTTTAACATTTCTAACTTAAATTCAAAATATACCTATACAGTGTGGTCCACTGAAAATCAGGACACTTATCAGCAGGCAATGGATTACCACCTGGATCATCGTTCAGCTACCACCGTATGAGGCGTTTGGAATATTTTTGTTATATTAAGCACAAACTGAAACTGTCTCAAATTATGTTAATACCTGTGCATAAGCGCCGTACTTTTTGTCCATTGTACGACTTTATCATTTAAAAATAAAATGTTTTCTTCAATAGCACTTTACTGAAATATTTGAACTCTCATTTAAATATATCAATTTACGAAAATATAGATTAAGCATTATTAATAATTTAAATATAAACTATTTTACGCTATTTAAAAAAATTATTAAAAAGTTCGTTTTACACAAGCTGGTTACCTACTATTTTCGATAAATTATTTAGTCCGTCCATAATTCAGTTTGGAATCGGTAAATTTTTCCAACTCGTCGAGAGTTGTTGTCCAGAAATGCTTAATGAAGAAGGAAGTAAATGTTACTGCCATTTCCTTGGTTAAAGAAAAACAAAACTGTTATGAACGTATCAGTGGCAAATCTTTATTATGTCGTGTTAGATAACATTTGTACCTGCGTTATTAAAAGAGGTAGAAATGAGTTTAAATTAAAATAAGGTTTATAAATTTTTCTGACTAATCCAATGACAGAAAAATATTTATATTTTGCTTCCAATAACCTTTTTTGAAAGTTAAATCTCATTACCAAATGAAGTCTATATTAAAAATTTGGAATACTTAGGCGTCGTTTTAGGAAGAATAAAGTTTGCTGTAATTTGGCTACACCCTGTATACAGTAATGTAAAAAGTTCGACGTATCTTTATTTACAATAATTTGATCTTGAATGTGAAATAAAAATTGTAATGTTTATGTAATTAAGGAAATCCTCAAAATTTCTAAAGAATATTCCTTTTTATTTATTTTTCGAGAAATACGCTTCTAACTTTTGCATCAGAATCCTATTCTAGGTACATCCTTTTGTTAATGTATTTTTGATTTTTAGCAGAGTATAAAAAACGAAATGTGAACATTAAATAGTCACCAAATTCTAAAGAGATAAATATTGTACCACTTTGAGTTCATTGCTCTGAAATTTTATAATACTTTATAGTAACTGACAGTGAGTGTAGAGGTTTGCATATTTTGTTCTCTGAAAAATACGGACTCCATCATACTATTTTTCCCTAATCCCTTCAAGTTAACGAAAACTAGAGAGAAATAATTAAATGCTACGGATTTATATTGAAATAGTACACATATTTTTGATGTCATAAACTACTAAACTAGCTATGTTTTTAATCCTAGAAGATACCAACAATACAAAAAATTTTTTCGCAACAGAGCGATCTGTATTATTTGAGTGAATCGTTTGATAAATTCTGTTGATTTTATCTAATATTATCTACTTATTTCATTGAGTACAGAGAATTCGCATTGACTCTTTCTGGATTCATATTATTAAATTATCTTTGGGCTTCTCTTGTTTTCATTTAAATTTTAGATTATGGTTTACCCACACCCACAGCTAAAAAATCTTAGATAGCTACTACTTATTTTTTACTTCTTCTAGAAAATAATTGAATGTTCGTTGTTTAAATTGCATAATGTCACAAAATACTTGTCATTACTCAATACGAACGTCAAACGTATAATTTTTGTGCTTACAAAATGTTTTCTCATTCAGAAAAAGTTGATATATTGCTAATTTACAGCGAGTCACAAAAAAATTCAAGAAGAGCTGTAGAGTTATATCGAGAAAGGTATCCAGAGCGCCTCATTCCTGATCATAGAACTTTTACAAGATTGGAGGCGACCTTGCGACGAAATGAAGATGCATTTTTTGTTCGGAAAAATCAAATAATTGACCGAAGGGTAAGAAACTATGTTAATACAGCTAGACTGTTAACAGTGTTTCGAAGAAAATCAACGAAATTCTATACGGCAAGCTAGCCGGGAATTGAATTTGGATAAATCAGCCGTTCAACGAATTTTAAAGACCAATGGGTATCATGACTACAAAATTTACAATTTGGAGTATTTGCCTGAGCGTCGCATTGAAAACAGACTTAATTTTATAGCTCAAATAGAAACTGTTGATCAGAACCTTTTTCGGCACGTTCTTTGGACGAACGAAAGTCGGTTTGTCAGTAATGGTTTGCCAAACAGGCGCAACGAACATTACTGACCCATTGAAAATCTCCACATTGTAAATCCAGTCCAAAATTATTTTGGAGTAAATGTATGGTGCGGCATCATCGGTAGACATTTAATTGGGGCAACATACATTGAACAGCGTGAGTTACCTAAACCTACATGAAGAACTTTCTACACTTCTGGATAATGTGCCTATACAGCTAAGGAGAACTTATGGTTTCAGCACGACAGGGCTCCACTCCACAAGGCCAGGATTGTGCAGCAATATTTGGATAACACTTTTCTAGAAAAATGATAAATTAATGTACCTATTCAGTGGCCCGGAAAGCTACCAGATCTAACACCCCTCGATTTTTTTTGTAGGGAGTTTTAAAATATAAGGTTTAAAAAACACCTTCGCGAGATATTAATCATTTGAATGAAAAAATCACAAACGCTTGTAATGAGTTAAACGGCGAAATGTTAATAAACGCAAGTCCACAAAGAAGTCAGGCGAAGATTGGATATGTGTCTTGAAATGAGTGGAGGTCATATAGAGAATAGATTGTAATATGTATGTAGTATGAAAGCGTTTGCTTCATTTTTTAAGTTTAGTTATTGTTATCATCACTTTTTGTTTTAACTGTATTAAAGAATTATCGAGTTTAATCCTTTTATTTATTCTTAATGACATTTATGCACTTTAAACAACGAACATTCAATTATTTTCCAATAACTACTTGATCCTTCCACCGCTAATGTGATTTGTAGGTTTTAGCCCAGTCGGGTTGTCATTTAACCGGGAAAAAATTAGGGACCACAATTTTATTGTTCTAACCTTTAGAGGGGGGTCAATAGTAGTGTAAATTCAGAATCGCGACTGAATTCCACCCCTGCATCAGCCGCCATCTTGAATTTAAGGAAAAATAGTTTTTGCTCAATATCTCTGCCGTTTTCAACTTTACAACAAAAATGGTAAGGACTTAAGTTGTTGCAAATGCGATTTCCTACAACTTTGTAAGAAAAGAAGTTAAGGTCAAAATTTTCTAACTGAGGGAGTAAAATGTAAATACGTGGCTGGCGGCGATCAGGCGCATAGTTCATGACATAACAACCGGAAAAGCCATCCCACTTTAAATATCATAAATTATTTCTATGGTGTACATTTCCCTGCATGATTCATTTTCCGGCTCTCAAAAATTTTTCACTTTCATGTCATAATAATATAATGTCAATGTTTTATTTTAAATTATTATTAAGCAACATGCTTATTTATCAAACTCATACATCTGGATAAATGAGAACCTCTACGAGATTATCATTCTGAAAAAATTTAGAACTTAATTTTTCACTATTGTATACAGGGTGTAAGAAGTTTGACTGCGATTACTGCAGCATGAGCATAACTGAACAAAAAAGTTGTATATTGCAGGGGCGTAAGATTCACAGTTTTCAAAATACGAATATTAATATTGGGGAGTTTCATCACGATGTGACAACAGCGTTTAACTTGCTGATGCGCACCACGTGTGCACGCGGCAGACTTGTCCTACGGAAAAAATGTAAACAGCTATTATTGTGAAACATTTAGTAAATTTCAAGACAATTGTTTTCCAGTTTTTAAATAAATAAAATAAAATGTATTGATTTTGTAGTACGAAGATAGTGTTGTTCTTAAATTTTAGCTCGAATTTTAGTAATTATGAATCTCTTAAAACAGGAACTTAACTTTTAATTAAATTACGTATTTGAAAAATATGTAATTAAGGTACCTACCCAAAGATTCACGCCATCCAAATAATCATATGAATGAAAAATAATTTAGGTACTTACCAAAAAGCAAAATTCAGCAATTTTTAAACGAACAAGTACAAAACAAGCTACAATATATGCTCAAAATGTCCACCACCATTTTCGATGCACACGCGACACCTTCGAATCCAATTTTCGCGCACTCGCTGGAAAACACCTTAAGAAAACGAAATAGTGGTACGCAAAAAACACTCCGACATGGTCGAATCCAGATACCAACTGAATTACGTATTGGTGATTGTTGAACACCTTAGTACTTCGTGTTAATAAACTGCCGCGCCGTTGTCACATTGCTCGATATGAATTTTATCGAATTTTAAATTTATTACAACGCTAATTATTCAAAAAAGTGATAAACATTGTATTTTATGGCATTCTATGCACCCAGTTATGTCAATTTTCCTTAATTAATCGAAATTTTGTACATCAGGTTCGAGACTGAGAATTTTTTTCTCGGAAATGGTTGAGTTTAGGACCCATGTCATATAACGTTTTATTGTTTCTTTTTATTTTATTCTATCGTCTGTGAAATTTAAGGTGAAACTACTAACACCCTGTATAAAACTTCATCTAAAAAACAGACGGACATTTCATAATTCATACATAAATAGCTATAGTTTTTAATGCCTATCATAGAAATGTGATAAAATCTGTATTACAAGAACAAATATTTTAAACATCTTTTTATGACAGTTACTACGAATTAATAAATAGTCATATTAGTAATTCATTAATTGTAGGAAAAAACAACCATTAAATATTGATATATATTTATTTATTTATTAATTTATTGAATGTAGATATTATTGTCCTTTGATGGTATTAAAACTATGAAATATTTTTAGGGTCTAGAATTAGAATATCGAATAGTTTATAGCTAGGAAAATAATACGACGTCAAACCATGCTTCATTCCCAAAAATAAATATAATAAATAACTACCTAGATAAAAAGGGAATCATTTTATAAATCAAAAGTATGTTAACAAATAGGTAACTTTTTTTTTAAAGTTATTCGTTAAATATTTTTACTATTTCATAATATACAGAATGGTACCTACTATTGATATGTCATATAATATATTTAGAATAATGGCAAATTCCTTCTGGAAGAAATGAATTACTACTAATGACGTTATCAACTTATGTAAACAGTAATTAATTCTAATATTTTGATAGTTTTCTTAAATTCTTTAGCATACTCAGACTCAGAGTTTGGACTGGATAAATAAAAAATCTCTATTACTGTAATAACAGCTCCATAAAAGTTCTGTACTAGAGACATGAGATCTTTTGCATTTTTTTTATACTGAATACAAATCAGCAGCTCAAAAACCGATCTACTTGGATATTTTTTCATAAAACGTTAAAATATCCACTAAAATAGGTCAAAGGTAAAGCTTTATAATGAAAAACAACAATTTTTAAATACTTTTAGAAAACATTTTAAAATAATATTTTGAGCATTGCAAAGAAATATATGCAAATTAAATCCACACCCACCCCTACGAGGGGGTTATTTCCACGTCTAAAATCAAATAACTTATTCCTCAAAGGGTTGGAAAAGGTTAAGTCAGACATTATTCTATTCAATATTTTGGCATGAATTTTGATATCGCGTGTTTTAGGGGTCGCTGATTACGAATCTGAAGTCCGAATCCGTAAATTCCTCAATAAAATATGACGGAGCCAAAATGGCGCACTANAATGTATCGATTTTGTAGTACGAAGATAGTGTTGTGCTTAAATTTTAGCTCGAATTTTAGTAATTATGAATCTCTTAAAACAGGAACTTAACTTTTAATTAAATTACGTATTTGAAAAATATGTAATTAAGGTACCTACCCAAAGATTCACGCCATCCAAATAATCATATGAATGAAAAATAATTTAGGTACTTACCAAAAAGCAAAATTCAGCAATTTTTAAACGAACAAGTACAAAACAAGCTACAATATATGCTCAAAATGTCCACCACCATTTTCGATGCACACGCGACACCTTCGAATCCAATTTTCGCGCACTCGCTGGAAAACACCTTAAGAAAACGAAATAGTGGTACGCAAAAAACACTCCGACATGGTCGAATCCAGATACCAACTGAATTACGTATTGGTGATTGTTGAACACCTTAGTACTTCGTGTTAATAAACTGCCGCGCCGTTGTCACATTGCTCGATATGAATTTTATCGAATTTTAAATTTATTACAACGCTAATTATTCAAAAAAGTGATAAACATTGTATTTTATGGCATTCTATGCACCCAGTTATGTCAATTTTCCTTAATTAATCGAAATTTTGTACATCAGGTTCGAGACTGAGAATTTTTTTCTCGGAAATGGTTGAGTTTAGGACCCATGTCATATAACGTTTTATTGTTTCTTTTTATTTTATTCTATCGTCTGTGAAATTTAAGGTGAAACTACTAACACCCTGTATAAAACTTCATCTAAAAAACAGACGGACATTTCATAATTCATACATAAATAGCTATAGTTTTTAATGCCTATCATAGAAATGTGATAAAATCTGTATTACAAGAACAAATATTTTAAACATCTTTTTATGACAGTTACTACGAATTAATAAATAGTCATATTAGTAATTCATTAATTGTAGGAAAAAACAACCATTAAATATTGATATATATTTATTTATTTATTAATTTATTGAATGTAGATATTATTGTCCTTTGATGGTATTAAAACTATGAAATATTTTTAGGGTCTAGAATTAGAATATCGAATAGTTTATAGCTAGGAAAATAATACGACGTCAAACCATGCTTCATTCCCAAAAATAAATATAATAAATAACTACCTAGATAAAAAGGGAATCATTTTATAAATCAAAAGTATGTTAACAAATAGGTAACTTTTTTTTTAAAGTTATTCGTTAAATATTTTTACTATTTCATAATATACAGAATGGTACCTACTATTGATATGTCATATAATATATTTAGAATAATGGCAAATTCCTTCTGGAAGAAATGAATTACTACTAATGACGTTATCAACTTATGTAAACAGTAATTAATTCTAATATTTTGATAGTTTTCTTAAAATTCTATAGCATACCCAAACTCAGAGTTTGGACTGGATAAATAAAAAATCTCTATTACTGTAATAACACAGCTCCACAAAAGTTCTGTACTAGAGACATGAGATCTTTTGCATTTTTTTTATACTGAATACAAATCAGCAGCTCAAAAACCGATCTACTGGGATATTTTTTAATAAAACGTTAAAATATCCACTAAAATAGGGCGAAGGTAAAGCTTTATAATGAAAAGCAACAATTTTTAAATACTTTTAGAAAACATTTTAAAATAATATTTGAGCATTGGAAAGAAATATATGCAAATTAAATCCACACCCACCCTTACGAAGGGGTTATTTCCACGCCTAAAATCAAATAACGAATGTTAGTGCAAAACAATGTGAAAAACCATAGCCTTGTATTTTGTACTACCAAATATATAAATGTGGGTTGATAGACAGCATATCAAAAAATATAACTTATTCCTCAAAGGGTTGGAAAAGGTTAAGTCAGACATTATTCTATTCAATATTTTGGCATGAATTTTGATATCGCGTGTTTTAGGGGTCGCTGATTACGAATCTGAAGTCCGAATCCGTAAATTCCTCAATAAAATATGACGGAGCCAAAATGGCGTACTATTAGAAATCGAAAAAATATCAAAAGTTGGAGATTATGCCTGAAACTTGTTACTCGGTTGTTTTTCAAATTTTTAAGTCTAAAATGGCGGACCCATTATAGTGGATTGAAAAATACCATAGAAATTGGTATTTAACACCTAAAGAAATGTGTTATGAATGTTGAGTCATTTGAATAAAAATAGACAAATGTCAGAAAATGAGAAACAAAGAATATAAATTCGATATGCAGTGTGCTTGAATGCTTTTCCTATTTTTTACATCCGCCACATTGTATCCGCCATCTTTTATTCAACAATTTTCGGAATTCAGATTCCTTATTCCTTATTCACTTTTATGAGAGATAATATTTAGGTATTATAGGGCTGCAACAAATTTTTGGAAAGTCGGAAAATGATACTACATAATAAATGTACACTACAGATATCACTTTCAATTATTATATTTTTAATTTCATTGACAGACTGCCATAACTAATTTGTACTGTGTATTACTTTGAAGACGCAGAATACCGATTTAATAATTGAAATATCACATAAAACGTTTAGTAATGTAATTGCATCTTTTTAAAATTGTAAATTTAAAATACAGGGTGTCCGCAAATTTCGCCGACGACGTTTGACTGCATATTCAAGACGATAAATAAAAACGATCTACGAAAAAAAACTATATATAAAAAATGTTTGGTTTTTGAGTTACAAGCCTTCAAAGGTATCAAAAATAAAATTAATTTAATTAATAACTTCATAACCCTTTAGAAGATCGCGTTAAAATTTGGCACATTTATTTGGACTATTATTGCGTGTTACACTGAAAAAAGGATTTATTTGGATTAAATAAATATCATTTGCCATAAACTAATCCTAGTTTTGGATATTGCCTAGCATATATAGTGGGAAAAGTAACTAATAATAAGTTCATAGTTTTGTAATAAATCTTATTTGAATGTTAATTTATTTTTAATGTAATATTACATTTCGCCTCTTTATTATTAATCTACATATTTTAAGATGTAGATGACATAAGATTCTTTGAAATATATCTTAGCTTAATGTGAACTAACAGTTTTTCAGTGAAAATAGGTTATTTTAATATTAATAAATCAATGGTTTATAAAAAATGAATTGTTTTTTACACTAATATTAGACGTATTTCTTTCTTGATTAGTCTCAAAATTATGTACTTTCTCAAATTTAATTAAACTGATAATTAAATAACTTGTCTAACTATAAGTTTATAATTAAATTTGAAAAGGTACATAGTGTTGAGATATACTAATAGAGAAGCACATACGAGTATATACGATATTTTTATTCGAACATTTCATTTTTGCTAAAAATTAATTTTAAGACCTAAATATATCGTTCAAAACTACTTGTCATAGTTGACAGTTTTAATGATTAAAAATAATTTTCGGATATATAAATTGGGTTTTATTATAAACTGATGAAACTACAACAGCAACACTATCTCCTTATCTAAAACTGAGTTGTTGACGATTAGTACTTGCCCTATCTTACACAGTTTCAGCATCCATTTTAATTAGGAGCAAACGGAACTCAGCACTCTGTAACTATATGCACATGTTATATTATGAATATGATCTAAGAACAACAAGAAACACTACCTTTTGATATAGTCCATACTAGCCTACTGAACTACACAATACACATAGGCCCCTTGCATACATAGCCGCCATAATGGCAAAGATACGACTGTCAGGGGAGAACACAACTTGGCCACGTGATTGGAGTAATTTTTAAATAATATTTTTTAATATTGAACTGATAATAGTTTTAAACTATATAAAAATATAACTTTTATAACCAGCTGGTTCACATTTAAGAAATTATATATTTGGAATAATTTTCCTTTAAAGTTTAATTGTAACGTTTGATAGGCTATAAAATAATATTTATTAAATAAAAACGAATATAAATTTGTGTTAAAAATTTATTCTTTTAATTCGCCTAACAAATATTCTAAAATCATAAATGGTTATATTAAATCTAATTTGTTAATTATAGACAAACCTGTTGTAAACTGTTTCTTTTTTTAATTCAAACACATCAAATGACTTGTATTGAATGTAACTGGTTTATCTTAATGTAACTAGCATAAATGTAAACTGACTGCATTCAAAACAACCGATTGCTTTAATAGAAAGTAATTGTTTTTTCAGTGTATTTTTTAAAGCTTTAGTCAAATCGATTAGTTTTCTCCGGTTACTTGTCCCTTTTAGAGTGGTCGTATATTTTTTAAACGGGCAGCAACATTGAAAAGGTCGCTTTATTAGAAACAAAAATTATCTCTTGACAAAATCGCCTACAGTAAGCCATTCTTGAGAAAAATGGCATTATTTGCAGGTCTGTATGTTTCGGTTTGCGTAACAATGTCACGGATTTAAAACTTTCAGTTCAGTAGGCGATGAGAACAATATGTTGATTGCTGTGGCTATCGGGTAATGTCATTATGGTCGTGTTTCTTTCGGATTTTCATCACTCCACACATGCAAATTATGAAAATTTACAACTCCTTTCCTTGTAAAACAAAATTCGTCGGTACAAAACAATTTTTGAAGCAAATGATTATCTTCTGCAAAGCTGCAAACTTGTAAATGTGCATTGGGATCTAAATTTTTAAGTTCTTGAGCAGGAGTTAAATGAAATGGCCGAAGAAGTTGTCTTTTTAAAGTTTTGTGAACATTAGTTTTATATACATTTAATTGTCTGGGGACACTGGGGACACTTCATAATTTGCATGTGTGGAGTGATGAGAATTCGAAACAAATACGACAATAAAGACATTACTTTATAGCCACAGCAATCAACATCTTGACACTGCTACGTAAACCGAAACATACAGGCCTTCAAATAATGCCATTTTGCTCAAGACTGGCTTTCTGTAGTCAATTTTCTTATAAAACAATTTTTTTTAAATAAAACGACCTTTTCAATTTTGCTGCCCGTTTTAAAAAAATGCGTAAAAGTTTTGACCGCTAAAAGGAAAAGGTAAACGGAGAAAACTATCACCCAGTATATCGATTTGACTAAAATAATAAGCCATAATAGTCTAAATAAATATGCCAAATTTTAACGCGATCGGCAAAAGGTTTATGCAGTTATTAATTAAATTAGTTTCATTTTTGACAACTTGGAAAGCGTGTAACTCAAAAACCAAGAAATTTTTATTTAACTTTTTTTCGTAGATTGTATTTATTTATCGTCGTGAATATGCAGTCAAACGTTGTTGGTGAAATTTGCGGACACCCTGCAGACTGACCATAACATTGACGTTATTGACAGGGCAGGTGGTCCAATATCGATACTTTCAGATGGTTTATCCTATTTCCTACAACTTTTTAGTTTGTAAAAATATTTTGCAATTAGTATTTTTGTACAGCTTTTTGCATAGATTTCAATAAGGAATGTAATGTTTCTACACCCTCAACTTTTTCATTTTCGACAAGCACTTACAGTTCTTTTTAATGAAACCCTCTCTATATGTTTCAGATTTTGAAATTTACGTAAATTTACGTTCAAATGATGTATGACAAAACATTTGTTGAAGGTATGAAACAAAGAATTTTGTAATTCAGCTATATACAGTTCAGTGTGCCCGATACATTTTTCTCATCGCTAATCAAACATATCCATACTTAAAATTATTTTGAAAATCAAGCCTGTGACATTTTAATTACCTACTTTTATTATCTTTCAGAAGATAGCAGAAACCTCTGAAAAGTATGGAAATATTGTTTATTTTAATAAATAACTATTGTCTATAGTACTGCGTAAATTTGTAACAAATATATGTTTAGTACCTACATATATTCCGTTAAAATTTCTTCGAAATTTGGTACTTTGTTTTTTATTATATGGAAATCCTAAACATAAAATTACATAAAAACATAATTTACCAAAATTAGATATTATTTGTGTACAGTGTAATAATAATTTTATGATTTTTATCAAAAGAAGTAGGACGTTTATTGAAGTAATTCAGATAATCCATTTAAGCTTTAGGATATAATTTTATAGGAAGAAAAATGATTTGTTTTGTACCTTATCTCATCAAATAAAAAATAATATTAGATTAGCGTATTCAAATCTAAGCTAAGTGGGACAAAAACTGATGGAATTAATTTTTATGGGGTGGGTAGCAAGAAATATTTTCTTCTTTATCTTATCGTCTATTTGGAACTATATAAATGATAGAAAAACAAGGGATTTCATCAGTTTATATGATTTTTTGGTTACATTTAAATTTGGTGTAATGGCAGTGACACTTTTTCTGCTTGTAGGAACAATATTATGTTTCGAACAAGCTTCAGGCCATGGTATGATGTTGGATCCATCTAATAGAGCCTCACTATGGAGGGTCTATGACTCTCTTCCTAAGAATTATCAAGATAACCAGTTCTTCTGTGGCGGTTTTCAGGTAACTAAAATATTATCTACTTATAAATAAACATTTTTGCATGTAAATGAAAAGTAACCTCAATAATAAAAATGCATAATTTCATGCAAAGCATTAAAAATATATAGGTACAAAAGACCAGTGAAATATTCAGTATCAATTTTGGAGCCCTTGTAGAGTGTGTAATTAAAAATTAAATAAATGCTTCTGTTTTTCTTCCAAATTGGTCATTAATGCATCTAGATATGCTTGTAATGAATCTCCCATTGGAAGTCTTCATTTCAGATTATCTATTAATCACAACTAAGTGCTGCTGCTCTGTCATCGATATGTTTCATACATTTCAGTAGGGGGGAAATATGGAGATTTTGGTGGGATGGCAGGAGATTCATACCATACGTGGCTGAGCATTATATGAAACTAAAGTTCTCTTTCAAAAATAAATATTTTTCTATGACACTTGAAAAATATTTTATAGTTTTTGCAAAAATCGAGTTTTTCGTTTTTGTAAAATCCCCATAATTAAAATTTTCTTTAATAATTCCACTATTATGTGCAAATATTGCGCGAGGCTCAAATCAATTTCAAATATCGCAAAAAACGAACGAAAAATCGTTTTTTTTGGGGCCATAAAACTTTGATTAACTTTTTGATTTCAATTCGTATCAAAATGTCGATACTGCCATTCGAAAGTTGACAATTTTTCACGAATGTTTAAAAAAAAGTATGTCCTACGACCAACAGGGTTCGAGAAAAAAATTTCTTTTTCGAAAAATTGCCACGACCTCATTTATTAATATTAAGGGCTGAAATTTAATCAGTTTTATGGCCTCGAAAAAAAAAAACGATTTTTCGATCATTTTTTGCGATATTTGAAATCGATTTGAGGCTCGCGTAATATTTGTGCATAATAGTGTAATTATTAAAGAAAATTTTAAGCCCAACCCCGTTCCTAAAGATGTGGCAGCCTATGAATTATGGAGGTTTTACAAAACCGCTTTTTTTTTCGAAAAACTCGATTTTTGCAAAAACTATCAATATTTGTCAATTTTGAAAAAATCATTTTTTTTTTACTCACCAAGAGCTATCCTTTCACCAGGTTTCATAAAAAAAATATTTATTTTTTTGAAAAAATTTCGATTTTTAACGGTTTTTTGCTATAACTAATTAATATATTTATCGATCAAAATCGGTTTGGGCTTATTCGATCCATATTAAAAATTCCTACAACTTTTGTTTGAAACTTTTTTTTCTAAAATGTTTAGTTTTTTTAATAAACGAAAAAAAAACTGTTTTTTGAGAACTTTGGACGCCATTTTGAAAGTCAAGAAATTCAGGTGGGGTAAAGTAGTGCATTGAATTCTATTGAATTTTTCCTAATTTTTACATATTTTCAATTACTGAACTATTTTATGGCACCTGAAAAAGTAATTTGATTGAACTATTAGTTTTAATGGAAAGAGGAGATCTACTGCATACTTGTTGTCTCTGGAAAGACTAAAGTCCTATCCTGTTGGTCTTGTGATAAAGGGAGCTATTTATTACTTCTAGAAGTAGATCATTAGTTTTTGTTAAATGACATTCAAACAATTCTGAACCATCTGTAATACTCTATCCCAGGATTTTTTTTAGATCTACCTTGGGTATGGTGCAATTAATTTCTTGTTAAGGCTGCTAAGATCTTCAAATTTTTCCTATTGTGAAAAAGGTGTTTTGAGCGGAGTTAAAATTTAAATATACCACCATGGCTGGTGTTCTGCTTCTGCTTCTTTCAGCTTCCAAAAGTTGTGGGAAACTCTGTAACTCCAGGCGACTAGAGTATATCTTTAATTCTAATCCGCCCTTGAAAACAAACTTATTTTTTTATTACGAAACCTGTCTGATTGAGATTTACTCTTCAGATCTCTATAACGGTATATTAACTTTATCTTCAATGAATGTGTGGTACACTAGGGTAAATTAAAATATTATTAATCATATTGTGATTATCAAACTGGTTTAAAATTTTAATTCATTATGTACAATATCCTCCTGAATAATACAGAAGATTATTGAGATAAAGCTATACGTACTGGATACTCAGTTTCCTATAACACTTAGCATAACTTATAATTTCAAGAAAATTTCTAAAAATAAACACATTACATTTAAAAAATTTTGACCATTATAGTCTGACTCCATCTGTTATGCAGTAGCAAAACTGAGATAAGATATACATTGAATGTAAAGTTTTGTTTAATGTACACTACAAACATAGGCAATGAAATTAAGAAAATGTTTTAACCACTATTGAGCAACAGAAAAACTGATATAAAATGCATATAAGGTGACTGTAGACTATTCTCTTTTCAACGTGCAATATTCATAGTTTATTTTTATCTCGTATTCGCATAAACGACGATATTCTATGTAAGCCATGACATGACATACAACGGTAGTTATATAGGGTGTCCAAACGTAAGGCAGGATTTGAATTGTGCGCCATTTTTATTAGAAGAGTTGACAGTATTGTCACATGTTGTAGTAAACAAGTTGCGATTAGACAAAATGTGGCGCTATACGACGGATGAGCGAGAGAAGACTGTGAAAATTCATTGGTAAGTATGTAGAGTGCGTAGCTGATGACTAAAAAAAATATAGCAAAAACTACAGCTTATCTCTGGATGTTCAACGTCGGGGTACAACAAAATGGCGGAGCAGTTTGAAGGGACAGCCGGTATACTGCAACAGCTCCCAATTTTCCACAATTTCCGATTCGCACGAACTGTAAGCCATTCAGCAAGTATTCACCTTTTTGTCGCAACTGTTGGGTGTTGATCTAACAAGTAGAAATAATGCACAATGCACCAGAATATGCACCACGTACTAAAAGGCCCTAAAATCGAGATTTACATCACTGTTAAGATCTAGTCCATGGCGGAAAACAACAAATAAATGACTTACGTTGTTGTAGCCTGGCTTGGTAGTGAGCTATAGAGGGCTGGAAAATCCACCATCTGCCTTTACATGAGAGCGACAAAGTAAAGTAAAGAAATCCGTGCGATAGACAAGGATAGCTATAGTGAAGACGTTTCATAATCTGAATAGTCACCGCCCGTTTCGGGTTAATAGTGGGAGTGACTATTAAGATTATGAAACGTCTTCAATGTAACCATCCTTGTCTATCGCACGGATTTCTATGACTTACTTTATCGCTCTTTCCGAACCTGTATACATATAGGTAGTAGCTTATGTAATGGATCACTATGTTGAAAATGTGGGCAGATGTCTTTAAATCCAATAATGCAGCCGAAACTATGAGTCGTTAGCACCGTTTCTAAACAATACGGTCATAGTTATAATGCAATTTTTTAATACATATATCCCAAAGGAACACTTTAAAATGTTAATATCGACGAAAATTGCAATAATTCACCTGCTTCATACTTAAATAGCAAACTCTCTTTCTAAGAATAATATTGATCGATCCGAATGGTTCTTGTGTTTTGAATACCCGCAAAAACGCTGTTCTATGAATATTTGAGAATACGCCAACAGTTATTAACAGCAATAATAAAGATTGAATCTTAAACTGCTTAACTTTATATAATAATAATATACTGATTAATATTTAAACATAAGATAACTAATCGAATTTTATTGAAATATCTCCAAAGGAAAGAAATGTGAATTTTACGTATATTTGGTTGTATACCACTAGGAGTTGTCTGATTTTTGAGCGGTTTATTCTATAATTAATTATATAATGATTAAAATTTTAACGTTACACTGTGCTCAAATTACCTAGAATTTTCGGTAGAAGGAACGCCCTGAATGAAACAATTGTGAAAATATAAGTTGCTAAATTTGAACAAATAGGTTCGGTTGCAGACAATAAAAAACAGACCGTTCTTATACTGGACATTCAGTTGAAGATATTGCTACGGTGAGTTTCAGTGTGGCGGAAATTCCCGTAACCTTAATACGCCGTAGATCACTGCAGTTAAACATTTCCAAAAGCACAATGCAGCGGATTTTAACAAAAGATCTGCATCTGCGTCCATTCAAGATTCAGTTAACCCAGGAACCAGACGATCATTTAATGCGCCTGATATTCGTTGATTGGATGTTGGAGAATCAATAAGTGGGCGGTGATCTTGCATTTCAATTTTAGTGAGTATGTGAACAAGCAAAACTGTCGAATTTAGGGCAGAGACAATTCTCGGGTCATTCAAGAACGACCACTGTGTATTCTCGAAAGAATGACAGTGACTGTCAATGGAGAACGATATCGAGAGATGCTATTGAATTTTTTGTGGCCTCATTTGGACGGTATGGATTTGGATAACCTGTGGTTCGAGCAGGATGGTGCCTCCTGCAATACGGAACTTGAAATTATCCACGTGTTACGGCAGAAATTTAATGAACGTCTCTCTCGTAACAGTGAAGTGACTTGGCCACCAAGATCATGTGATCTTACGCCATGTGACTTTCTCCTATGGGCATTCGTAAAGTCTAAAGTTTATTCTGCTCTAATGAATATCATTTCTGAATTAAAGGCAGAAATTTGGAGATTTATCAACGAAATTCAGCAGCGGGTATGCGAAAGCGTGATACAGAATTTTATTAAAAGAGGTCGTGTATGCGAAGTGAGTCGCGGAGGACATCTGTCTGATATCCTTTTTCATAATTTTTAGAAACATTTAAAAACTTTTTAACTAATAAAATCTTTTTTCTTCACATGAAATCTTACGTTTCTTTTGGTACACCCTTTATTTTGGTTAATTACTATGAAAACCAATTTTATATTTACTTGTAAATTGTTTATTATTGTTTGTCAGTGAATTGTATTAAGTAAGTTATAATGCTAAGTTAACATTTATTTATAATCATTGAATTTTTTGCTAAATAGGTACAATATGAAGAGAATGGAGGAGAGTGTGGTCCATGCGGTGACAACTACGCAGATGCTCAACCCAGATCTAACGAAAACACTGGGACTTATGGCCTAGGCATAATTGCTGGGACGTATACAGTGGGTAGTGTAATTAACGTTAGTTCCACCCTTACTGCAAATCATTTGGGATCAATTTCATATAGGTATGTATTAGCTTATGGCGTAATTGGTTATCAATGTCATCTGGCTTCAATTTTGAAAAGAAATGCTAATTACGAAAATTGCGACTATCAGTTTTTATGGCGATACTGAACAAAAAGATGCGGTAAATCAAATGAGTATATGACTATTTTTAAAAATTAGGTATGTTATAGTCAAGTATAACTTTTTTCAGGATTTTACTATGGTTTGGGAGGTTTGCTCTAATTGTAAAGCAGATATGGCCATTAGAACATGTCGGTAAGGACATGAGTTTGGAAAAGTTTGGTTACTCGCCAAGCGATCAAGTCTAACAAATTACATTTATAATATGTCTTAATGGTATTACTTTCCTAACTACTGAGGATTCGTCAAGCAATATACCATTGTAGTTTTGAGAAAAGATGTTATTCGAATATGACATAATTTCAATTAAAAAAATGCAATCAGACCTTGTATATTAGATAGATTCAATGCTATCCTTCCATTTTTTGTATACGAATAGAAACAGGATTTTTTTTATTATATCGAAGCATACCTTGATGAATTTCATCTAGGATCAACGCGCTCCACTGAATTTGTTTTTTAGTTCTTTCAAACGTCTACGTAAATGCAACAACGATGTTTTTTGACCATAATACTCCTTTTACGAGTTCATTATACGATACTTTCCATTTTATTTCTTCTTCGTTTTTACAAATACGTTTACAAAAATAAAGCCAATTAAGTTTCATGTTACATATAGCACTATTAATACTATTTCCAAGATAATATGTTTCGTCTAAAAATAATTTTTGTGACAATTTTTGCCGTGTCATTACTATCCTACTAAAGTTTTATTTTTCAGTTCTATACAGGATGTGCCATTTAACACTCCCACTACCAATATCTCCGAAATGAAGAAATTTATATTAGTTCTGGAAACTGGGGCTGTTAGGTCCCGCAAATAGCTTCAAATTGCAGTTAGAATTGTTAGTCCAAATCTTCTAGTATAGATACTAAAAAAATTTTTGATTCCCGGAACGTGGAAATGCGGTCCATCTGAAAGATCGTTAAATTTTGAGTAATTTTTGTAATATAAAGATTTTCCCAATATTTATTTGTTTTCGAGAGATATCGACTTCAATATGCAATTTATGATGTAACAGGAAAATCTATTTCTTTATTTAAATCACACTGAGACAAAATATTCTTTTCAAATATTGTTATAATGGCTTTATTCACACCATATACTAACTAACAAACAATAAATTATAAAAAAAACTAATGATCAACTACAGAAAAAAATTAACAGAAAGTATTTAAAAATATAATAACGGAGATGTAGATATATTTAGTGAACTGAAGTAAGTTGAAACAAAGATTATAATAAATATTCAAAATTACGTCTTTCAGCATTAATATACAATGTTAGTCTTCTCGTTAGTTCGACACTACAGGCTCTTAATAAAACGTAACGATTTAATGTCGCCGTACCTGCATAAATTGCATATTGAATTGTGTGCGGAGCGCAAATGGCTCCATCTGTCGTGCTGACTCCCAACTGTGCTATTCGAACGGGTACCGTAAGAAGCGACCTGCTGTATTGCAGGTACTTTGTTGCACGACAGAGGGCGAAACACAATGTTTTAATTGACAGTGTTGCGAGAAACAACTACTCCACGGGCTATATGCCCCGACCGGCATTGAATTATACTCGCAACACCTAGTGTAACAACTAGGATTTTTCGTCAGTTTAACCGGCAAATGGAGCCATTTGCGCTCAGCGTACAATGTATTTCCTTGTCGTGTGGATACGGCCGCAAAACAGCTGGACCGTTCGTCGGTTGTCTCACCTATAACACACTGATGAGAACTAATAAGTCCGAAACCCGTCTGTGCCTGGTGGGTTAAGCTGACGAACGATCCTAGCTGTTGCACTAGGTGTTGCGAGTATAATTCAATGCCGGTCCGGGCATATAGCCCGCGGAGTAGTTGTTTCTCGCAACACTGGCAATTGAAACATTGCATATTGAAGTTAACATGTCTCGAAAACAAGTCAATATTGGGAAAAACTTTATATTACAAAAATTACTCAAAATTTGACGATCTTTCCGATGGATTGCATTTCGACGTTCCAGGATTAAAAAAAATTTTAGTATCGCCACGCCATCTATACAGAAAGATTTGAACTAACAATTCTAACTGCAATTTGAAGCTATTCGTGGGACATAACAACTCCACTTTCCGAAATTAAGATAAATTTCATTCATTTCGGAGATATTGGCAGCGGGAGTGTTAAATGGCACACCCTGTATATGATACTATATATAAAAACATCAGTATTGTATTCATTATTTATTTTAAAATTAACATAATTTTCAATAAGATATAACTTATAGATGAAGATAGTAGACACAATAGCGGTAATGGATTTGTTTGAGATTGATTCTTTAACTGACTTTCTGCGCAAAATTTTATCTGATATTGTGGCTGTAACTTTGCGTTTTTGACTTTAAAATCATCTCCTCCCGCATATATGTAAGCATGGTTGCAGATTACCGTCTAAAACTGTGACCTGTCTACTTCTGTAGATAAAGCAAGCTAACATGTCTAGCAATTTCGTTTGTCATTTTTTCAGAGGCGTTTTTCTATTGGCTGAACTTAACACTTTCCGCTACAGTGGTTAACAGTACATGATGCGAAAAAGAACTCATCATTATAATCACTGTCAAACATTCGTGACTGATATTTTAAATCAAACTTCAACAGCAATGGTGACAGCAATTATTTTAATATCGTTCCATTATTACAGCCTTCTAACGATTGTAAACATTTTACTAGTAATGTATTGATACAGTCGACACTCGAATAATAGTCATCAACAACATTTATAAAAAAAACTTAGTTGAGCAAAATAAAAATATTCACGGAAAATTGATCATGATCATCATCGATCATTTCTTAATATATACCTAATTTGAACAAACGGAGATAAAACATTACTAGTTTCGTTTTATATTTATTTATTTATTTTTAACCATACAATATAGAAAGATTTTTGTGATTAAATAACTCTTTGTTAATATATCTAAGTATTTTTCTTATTTCTTTGTCCATGAGGAAATTTTATGAAAATATCTTCATGATTGACTGACCCTGCAGAAATACAAATTGGAAATTGTTTACAGATATTCACATTACATATTATCGATTTTACACACAACTAATTTGCAACAACATGATGCTAAATTACCTTTCTTTTTTATAGTATTTGTGTTCTCGAAGATCACAATGCTCCCGAGAGCGAGGACTGTTTCCAAGGTCTTACTTTAGCAGATGGCTCCGCATCCTTCACAATCAGCTCAACTGATTTCGATATAGTGAATCAAGTTCAATTACCTGAAGGACTTACATGTGAGAGGTGTGTTCTTAGGTGGCATTACAGATGTGGTAAGTGACATTTTCTGCAGAATTTTTTAGTAAATCAACGAAAAGAGGTCTTAAAGTTACGACTTGCTGCTAGTCTCTCATTTAATGGATTGGGCAGACACTTTAAAATAGAGCAACATAAAATGAAATCAATAGTAATGTACAACCTTGTTTCATTTTTTAAAATTTAATATGCTCTTTAATACGTGAAAACATTGAATAAACTATCATATAATTGTTTCAATACTAAAAAATCTTTCCTCTTTAGTACCTACAGATTTAAAGAATTTTGCTAAAGCAAGTCCAAAAAAGTTTTCCCCTTTGTAAATGTTTTTTCTTTTATAAATTCTGTTGCCAAGACTGTATACATATTTTAGATCTATATGATAAAGAATATATTCTAAAGTATTCAAAATGTTAAAATAAATATAAGAGATTTACAGCCATTTTAATAATGTTTTATTTATAGGAAACAATTGGGGCGACTGTGGAAATGGAACAGGAGCTATTGGTTGTGGGAATCAAGAGACCTTTAGATCCTGTGCTGACATTCTCATCGAATAATTTGTTTTTTAGTGTAAGGTGTTAATTATATATGTACAAATTTTAAGGGGTGATTTTGTATTTTAAACACAAAAGGTTTAATAATTTTTTTTTTAAATATCTATGAAAACGTTTGCTGAATGCAGAATCATGAATCTTAAAATATGGTTTATTCAAATAAAGGTATAAATACACTGAATGTGTATATAGTCCGGAGATACCGGGAGTTACTTTAACAAAAAAAAAAAAAACAAAAAAGTTATGTAAACAGGTGTTTTTTTAAATATTTCATAAGACGTTTGATGCGGAATAATGACATATATTTTTTTTGTGAAAGTTCCAGAGTTTAGAGTTAAGTTTAAGATCGATTTTTAAATAAAATGGAAGTGGTACAAAAAATTCAGTGACGTTGAATTTATGGTGTTTTTGTAAAAATAATTCCCGGTATCTCCACCATTGGTACACGTATTTATATCTGAATTTTTACCATGGAAATTGGATTTATCAATAGCCTAAGTTTCATCATTCTACATCGAACGTCTTCAGGAATATTTTAGAAAAGGCGCTTTTTTTAAATTTCAACGCCCTGTATCTTAAAAAGTATCGAGTTGCGGATCCATGTTTATACATTTTTTGTACTATAAAGTCACATAAGACTTGTCCATTAAACTTTATGCATATACTTAGTAAACACGCTGTATATTTTATACTATATTCTTAGAAATAATTTACTATTGTCTGAATAACCTAGTCAGTAATTACATTAGAATATTCTGAACTGAACATACAATTTACTAAATGAAAATCTGTAACAATTTCTAATTTTTATAGAAACTGGCTGTTAATCTAGGAATTTCATCAGAAGAAATCTGAATTGAACATACAATTTACTAAATGAAAATATGTAACAATTTCTAATTGTTATAGAAATTGGCTGTTAATGTAGGAATTTTGATATTTAAGAAATATATTTTTATAAATTAATCGAAGTATTTTTGANAAGTCTTTGGTGCTGAAGAGCTGCAAGGGGTTGAGGTGAGAAACCTTCCATGGACCAAAATCCTGGCGTTCATTAGGGCGTCGGGTAGGTTCGAGGAGGGTCAGAGGCAGAGAGTGGTCAGGTGATGGGACGGCGGGGTAGGCAAAAAGGGCCCACTTGTGGCCTAATTGCCAGGCTGAGGCCGCCCCTTTACTACTACTACTAGGTTAAGATTTATTCAAATAAAGTTAAACATACACTAAATCTGTATATAATCCGTGTATCAGTGGCGGAGATACCGGGAGTTACTTTTAACAAAAAACAAAAAGTTATATAATCAGGTGTTTTTTGAAATATCTCTACGTTTGATGCGGGATGATGACATATCATTTTTTTTTGTGAAAGTCCCAGTTTAGAGTTAAGTTTAATAAAGATCGATTTTTAAATAAAATGAAGTGGTTCAAAAAATTCAGTGACGTTGAATTCATGGGGTTTTTGTGAAAATAATTCAAGATATCTCTACCATTAATACACGTATTTATATCTAAACTTTTACGTTGGAAATTGGATTTATCATTAGCCTAAATTTCATCATTCTGCATCAAACGTCTTCAGGGATATTTTAGAAAAGGTGTTTTTTTTTTAAATTTCAACACCCTGTATCTTAAAAAGTATCAATTTACGGATCCATGTTTATACATTTTTTTTTACTTAAAGTCACATAAGATTTGTCCATCAAAGTTTGTGCATATACTTAGTAAATACCTTGTATATTTTATACTATATTTTTAGAAATAGTTTTTTATTGTCTGCATAACCTAGTCAGTAATTACATCAGAAGAAATCTGAATTGAACATACAATTTACTAAATGAAAATATGTAACAATTTCTAATTGTTATAGAAATTGGCTGTTAATGTAGGAATTTTGATATTTAAGAAATATATTTTTATAAATTATTCGAAGTATTTTTGAGTTTCTTTACAAAAAATTTAACGTCAAAAGAAGAATAGCGTTACTCTTCACCTCTAGATATTGTGTAAGCATATTGAATATATTTTAAATGTTACATACAGCTGAACAACTTAAGATTTCTATATTTAAAATTTAAATGATACCTTGTAAGGTAGGCATTCATATTTTACTGAAACCATCTGGCACGAGGTGAACTGGTAGTTCTTGTGAGAAAAATTACGCGATTTATTTGCAGATTTTGTTTACGGTTGAAGCGAGTGATTTACTGAATAGATAGTTTCCTGTAATGATACTCAACGAGATCCAAATTGATAATCATCAAGGTCATTAATTCTACAGAGAAACTCGTTCATACTCCTAAATCTTCGTATTCACAAAATGTAAAATTTAGAAGGCAACGATAGAACTGTTTATAAAATGGAACTACTTATGAATTTTTTAAATGAAATATTTTCTAATAAATTTAAGATAACATTCTTGACTCTGTCAATGACAGCATGTTCCTCGATTATGGAAACTTTTCTATCTTCAGAGTTGAAATACGTATTTTCACAAAGATTCTTTTAATACGTTTTTTTTCACAGATTTGATCGTCACGTCAGAAAGTTATATATTTGACTTACCTAAATGTTAATAATCCACTAACCCTATAGTTTGATGCCATTTTCGTGTAATAGACAGCATTTTTGATTTACAAAAAATCAAAATCAAAACATGTTACATTTTCAAATAGCATGTATCAGATTATTCTGAAGTTTATATTTTTTACTACTAAACTAAACCAAAAAGGAAAAATTACTAACTAAAAGAGATAAATACAGAGTGATTCATAAATGATGACCAAAAATGAAACCTCGTATACTTTGGTGAATTTTAAGGGGAGTATTTCCTATAAAGTCTTTATCTAGGCCGCTTCGTTAAAATGATACAGGGTGTTAAACTTCAAAAAATATTTTTAATTTTTTTAAATAATTTAAAAACTAGTAAGTGAAATAATTTTAAATTAGGCACATGTGTTTATATAAACATTGTCCAAAATTTGAGGGCTTTCCTAAAATTTACATGCACTAGTGGCGGAGGTGCAGGGTATCGGTGGCATATTTTTCTAAATAAAATAGTACGCCACTGCTTTACGGTAACAATCATGATATTTTCGGATTCTTCTTTCAATTTTCTACAAATTACTACTCTCTTTTGTTTTTCGAAAAAAGACTGATTTTCAAGTAAAACTTAAAAAACGATCTGAAAACACACTTCGATATTCGAATAAAATGCGGTTTAAAATTACATAGTAGACTGCGATAGCAACATTGACATTCTGAGCAGTTAGAAGAAAGAATAAATATTGTTTTTCATAAGAATCAAGCAACAATAAATTTCAAGCAAATTACATTTTCGTTACTAAAAGTATGTTGCGTCTGTTTTCGTGGAAATGGAGGTGTGGGTACACATGCGGCAAGTGACCCATTTTTAAGCATTACGTCAAGAACATCAGCAGGACACCGCCGGACGCACCAGCGTTCCAGGAAGGGTCTACGGCGGACTGGCGCCGGCGACCAGATGCGGACTCATATACCTACGACCGACTCCACACACAAGGGACTCTCCAACGAACACTCACTCCGTCAACACGTCCTTTTCTATACAACTTAGTTTTCAATAAAATACTTTATTATTACCGTTGAGAGAGCGTTTTATTCTTGCTGTACAGCAAAAGCAACCCTCAGAGGTATTTTTGAGCATTTACTCAAATAAAATCATAAAAATGATGACTAGTGTGATTAATTTCTATATTCGAATAAATAATCGAATGATTAGTCATGTCATGACATTTAGGTAAGTGTTTTTAGTTGGTTTTTTAAATTTAACTCGAAAATCAAGCTTTTTTCGAAAAACGTAAGAGAGTAGTAATTTGTTGAAAATTTAAAGACGAATCCGAAAATATCATGGTTGTTACCGTAAAGCAGTGGCGTACTATTGTATTTAGAAAAATATGCCATCTTTACCCTATATCTCCACCACTGAAGCATCTAAATTTTAGGAAAAAGCCTCAGATTTTGGACAATGTTCACATACATATATGTGCCCAATTTTAAATTATTTTACTTACTAATTTTTAAATTATTTAAAAATATTGAAAATATTTTTTGAAGTTTAACACCTTATATCTTTTTAACTAAAACGTTATAGGAAAAACTCCCCTTAAAATTCACCAAAGAATACAAGGTTTTATTTTTTGGTCACCATTTGTGGATCACCCTGTATAAAACAGTCTTATAAAGACCAATCCCATATAATATATTTAGCCCCACAAATTACAAAAATTAAAGGTGTTGTCTAATTCCATTAAAAAGAGCACTCCTGTAAACATGTATTCAAATTTGCTTAATTTTTATTATACAGGGTGCTCAAAATGAAGAAAGGTGGTGATTTTGCAAAAATCGGATACAGGAAGAAGCTAATATAACTTTATTTCGTTTATAGAAAATAGTATCACTTGAATAATTTTTATTTTTACTTAAAGATAAGTTTTTTTCACATGTAAGATAATAATTATTTAGGCATGGTGTAAAATTTTATTACTTGTTGCAAAAAGCAATAATACATTTTGTAAAGCTCGTAGAACTATCACCGTATTTAATTAAATTTGAAATAACTTGTTAATCAAAATACTTGGGTTCGAAAATCACTACAGTTTATTGGAATTTTTCATTGATCTGTAACATAAACCTTAAAAAGACTAATTTTTAAAAGATTCATTTATTACTAAGTAGCAGTGAAGCAAATTCTCAATGTTAATAATACTGTTTCATACATCACGTTTATATAGTGTCTTTTTATTATTCATATTTCACAATGGACGATTTTTGTTTTTATGTATTCATACAGGCGATATATTCATCCTTCTCAGTTATTCCGGTTCTGGCTTTAATTTTCCGCATGACTCAAGGCCGTTTATGGTTCGAATCATTAAACAGCAACACAGAAGTGGTGTCGAATGTGAATTCAATTAGCAATTGCAGTAATATATTTGCTTAAATTATTATCATTAGTTGTGACACAAAATAGTAGTCAAGCAGATTTACAGAGAATGCATCAATAATTAACATATTCTCACGGAAACATTTTAATCTGTTTGCAGAATAGTCTATGGACAGAATAAATGAATTATTTAAAATAGGTTAACTTACAGATTACATAAAATAATACTATTTTGCACTTATATATCATATGAACGGCAAAATATAAAAAAATACAATAATTTGAAGCATATTTCATCAAGTCATAAGCGAAGGAATGGTCCAATTAAATAGGCCTTTAAATCCCAATTTTGGGCAACTTGCCTGAATTTTTGATATAAGTTAGTTTGAGGTATATAATAACAATAAGTGACAGTATTTTTTTTCAACCCCCGGCCAGGGGTGAAAAAAAGATAAAATAAGGGGGTTTGTCAAGTTAACTCAAAAAGCTAGAAAAAGAAGTTTCTTATAGAAGTTGTAGAGCATAAAATTCTACATAAAAATGGTGTATTGACTTTTTCTTGTACTATTAAAATTAACAGAGTTAAGGAGACTAGAATTTAAGGGATGATTTCAGAAATTTAAAAAATCATAACAAGTAAAAAAATGAATGAATTTTATAATTTGTTTTCCAATTTACTCTTAAAAAAACCTATCTTTTTAGAGAAATAGATATATTTTTTAATTTTTAATAAAAAAGTTATAACAATTTCACAAAACGAACGTGAACAAAATTTCGAAAGCAACTTTTTTTTTTAAATAATCGATGGAATGGCATAGAAATAAATTGTATTAGTGTTAAATCATAAAAATTAACGATTAAAATATTTTAATTGTTTTAACTTCTTTATTAAAAATT